>NW_022984776.1:1391585-1674335 GCF_010094145.1 Didymella exigua CBS 183.55 | reverse complement strand
TATTATAAAGCTAGCTTTATTAAAGTTATAGACGTCCTTATCACAGATACCCTGCTTAGCCTTTGTCTCTTCTACAAGCTTAAACTACCTCTTTACTAATGTCACATCCTCACACAGAGCTTGCTGCCTAACGTGCACGGCCTCGTAGTGCACACCGGCGCGTAATGCACACCCCACCACCTTTTGCACCCCCAAATAAGTGAGGTTATTGAGCAACATCACAATGCTGGTATTGCAAGATAAGTTAGTAGATTACTATATAGACTATTGCGAAACTTTTGGCTACCATAGTTTTCTAGGAAGACGCGTGGTACGGCCAGTAGATGCCTTGGTGGGTGGTGGTGGTGAGGGCGCCTTATGGGCAACACGCCGCCTTCGCGCAGCACTACCACCACGATTCTTTGTTACTTTTGACTGAGATTTCTGTGAGACCTTGCTCTTAGCCTGTTTAGGCAATTAAGTACTTTTTTCTGTGTTGCTCTTGCACTGAGCCTCTTCTTTATGAGCCTCAGTTTGAGCGCGCTTCGCAGCCTGTGCCTTAGCTGTCAATACCTTCTTCTTCTCTCGCTCAACACGCTTATCCTCCTTCTCCTTTGCTTGAATAATCTTCTTCTGGTGTTGAAGCTCCTTCTTAGTAGCTTTTGCTGCCTCTGCAGCGCGCTCAAGGTCCTCTTTTGCCTGAAGTTCTTGCTTTGCGCGCTTAATGCGTGAAGGACTCCACAAGACTGCACCACCACTGTTATTACTGTCAACAGGTTGCAAAGGTAGTACCTTTCGCTTCCTCTTCTTCTTCTTGTTTATACTTAGAGCCTCTTCTAGGCCTGTAACTCTGTGGTGAACAACCTCTAATTGCACGTGGAGTTAGTGAAGCGCTTGATCAAGTGCCTCATCAGCACTAGACTTATCCTCTTCTCTTGCACGCTTAAGTAGCCTTTGAGTCTTGCGCCAACTAGGTAGTTCTGGTGCGGGCTTAAGCCCAGTCGGCTCTGGGGTTGTGCTAGGCGACTTTGGTGTTGTATTTTTGAAACTCTTAAGGACAACGTCGGCATCCGGTGGGTGGATCCCAGTGCACCTAAAGGCCTCTTCTATGAGGTCTTTAGTGAAGGTCTTCTTCCACGCTGCCCAGAAGAGTGGGAAGAAGTCGCTCTGAGCTACAGGCGCCCACCCCTCAGTAGTGTGGCCGCGATGAAGGAGCTCTTCAGAGTAGTGATGCGCCAACGACCTAAAGCACGCTACATCAAGCGGCTGAAGCGCGTGAGTAGCATGCGGAGGGAATAGAAGTACCAGAATCTTGTTGGCATGAGCGTACTCAATAAAAGCCTTCGTAACGTGGCTACCGTGACCATCAAGGATCAAGAGTCGGTACTTCCCTCGCGCTCTGACTCTAGTATAGCGATCGAACACCTGCTTAAGCCAGGCAAGTCCAAGGGCATCATTTGTCCAGCCATTTAGTGAGGTACCGAAGTGCACGCAGTCTTTCTTGGCTTCAAATTCCTTCAACCAGCTGTGTTGCACAGTAAGGGAAGATGAAGGGAAAATAACTGCAGGCGGCAACGCAAAACCATCAGCTCCTACTGCTCCTACCACTGTCACCCACTTCCTGTTGCCATCATGAGATGCTAGCTTGAATCTCTAGAGTCCAAAGAGCTTCTTGTCAAAAATTCTAACGCTCTTTCCAATCACTCCAATCATGAAGCCCTTCTCATCCATATTGTACGTGTTCTCCACCTCTATTGCATGCTGCCTTATTGTACTGTGCAGGAGATCAAAATAGAGGCGAAAGGAATCATATGAAGCAGCGTCGTGACGCTGCTTCTCCATAGGCGCTGACCAGGCGGTGAGGAGTTCGTTGGGGTAACGATGAAGGAAGCAAGAAATCCATCAATCGCTCAGCGGCCACCTGCACAGAGGCGTGATTATTCTCACAAGAACCTTTCTTGTAGACATAAGGTGTCTCTCTGTAAGCGATTTGACGTACTGTACAATCTCTACCTCATCGCGTGGGTGGAGAACTAGCTGGTCTTTTGCCTTGTCTTCACGCGACGCGCATACGCCGCGGTGGCAGCGCGTCAAAGTTGAGCGGCAATAACCATGTTTTTTGGCAAGAGCTTGGTACGAAAGTGTATCGTCAGGTCCCAAAGTATCTAGCTCTGCAAGGGCTTCTTCTAGCGGCATCGTGGTGTTGAGTTATGGGGGGTGCAAAGTAGGCGTCAATGTTGGTGGGGTGTGCATTACGCGCCGGTGTGCACTACGAGGCCGTGCACGCTATTGTACACTCAGTTAAAACACGTCCAAAGACTGTCTGTACGCTTGACAAAGTTAGCTGGCCACTTCTGCCCAACCTGGCCAGCGCCGCGTGCAGCCAGCAGCTTATCAGCCATATCACGTGCAGCTGCGTAGGTAGGCGCAAATCCACGCTGATCTAGGTGAAGTATATAGCTGACAATCACCTCCTCTTCTCTCTGGGTAAGCTTCCTTAAGTTAGGCTGGCAATTGCGTCGCGCGCGTTTTCTAGCGCGCCGGTCAATTAGGGTTGATTTTGGGATATTAAAGACTGTAGCAGCACATTGTGTACTCTGAATTTAGGCAGAATCTATAGATAAGAGAGCAAGCTGAATATCTGCTTCATTTAACTGCATAAGAGGAGCGTAGCGTGGAGGCATTGTGTGTTAAGATAGAGTAGGTGATCAAAGTTGGTGGGGTGACCGACTTGCTTGTCTGACCGACTCGCTTGTCTGACCGACTCGCTTGCCAACCATGTATTACTATTTCTTTAAGTGTGTTATGCATAAGGTTCTCTATAAGGTCCTTAATTCTTCTATTAAATACTGTGTCTTTATTAAATATAATATCTTAAGTGCTTATTACATTGCTACGTAATAGTATCTAGATTTAATAGATATTTAATAACTAGTAGCCTACTAGATAGCTAATCTAGGCCTTTAGGTCTAGTTATTAAAGACGTAATTTGCCTCTATATATATTATCTGTTATAGTAAACACTTTACACCTATATACTCTTAGGTGCGTAAGGTTAGATTTTTATAGTAATATTACTATTCTATTACTAAAGGCAACTTGCGTAAAGAATATTTTGTATAGTGTTTTCTAATAGTTTGCGTAGTTTAGCGTTTAATTGTAGAGGTATACTGCTGCCCTTGTGATTTCTGGCCACAGTTCCTAGGAGAGGTTGGCATCAAGTTGCATTGGGCAAGCTTTCTCCTTGTTCACACCCCCTGAGCGTTCTGCGTTACTGTTCTGTGCTTGTGTGTCTAGCGCTAAAGGCTCTACAATAACTCCTTGTGTTGCTAGCTATTTTAATACGTCTAGTTTAACTATAGCTATCTTATTATCTACCTTAATAGTCTTAACTAAGATATTATAGTAATTTTTTAGGAAAAGGATAAATATTAATAGTGCCTTAATAATTAACTTTGCTGTGTAATAATCTGTAAAGTAGAGGTCCTACTATAGGCCTAAGAACCTATTAGTTATAAGTATCTAGTGTAACAGAGTAGGCGCCCTGCCCTCGAAATGTAAGGAGCTGGCCTCTGCGGGCTATTTGCAAGTATGAATCAAATGGATTTGTTGAGGAGTGGCTGCAGGCGGAGGTCTGCAGACTTTTATGTCCTCCGTGCGGAGGTTACACAATTAGTCAAGATTGGGACCTCCTGACTGGGGGTACAGCTGGGCAGGCACCTCCTCTCGGAGGTTGGCCGAGGCTGGCGAGCGCCAAGGCGCTACCATCGGGCCTAGCCTGTTACAGTACCCCCCCCCCCACTTGTCGCGTTGTTTATAACGCGTCCCCAGGTCAAAACACTAAATCTAGTCGCGCCGCCTACTACTCCGCCAACCAGCTTGTCTCCAACATCGTACCACGAGCCGCTGTCCCCTGCCCCGCCACAACTGTTCCGCCGCCCATCATGGCTCCTAAGACCCCGTCCAAGCCTCGCCAGGGCAAGGTGAGTGTCGTGGTGCTTTTTTTTTTAATAAATGATACCCGGCTGCGGCCCTCCTGGATACTCCAAAGTTGGAGTAGCTACTTCCAGAGTAGCTTCTTAAATAGACTATTGTTTATTTTCACATTCCCTCCCTCCTTTATGCGTGCCCTAATAGTAGCCTACAGTCTTCCTCTTCCTCTTCTCTAACACTATATTTAAGGTATTAGCTTATACATAAACTCCTCTAAGGGGTTTGCAATAGAAATTAGTAGGTAAGTTACTATTCTTGTCTCTATAGTTTATAGAGAACACTACCTAGTTATCTAGGGCCTCTAAGTCCTTGCACGTTGCTGCTAGTTCCCACGTTGCTTTTGCATAGCCGCACTATTTTACAAGATATAAATAGTTACAACTACTAGTCCCTATTACTTATTCTGTGTTAATTTGTTTAACCTCCTATTTCTCTGCTAACAACCTGTTATTGTTTATAACTATAAGTAGGCCTAGCTATTAGTTGTTATTAGTTTAGCTATGCAGAGGGTTCTAGGGGCATAGGTGTAGCTACTTAATGTAAAAAATAGGGTAGATATTCCCTTTAATGTTAAGTTTAACGTTATAAGGAGACACTACCTCTATAATAGTAAACTTCTAGTTCTTCTAGTCTAGTTTCTAGCTTTCCCTGTTGTTAGAGAAGTAAGTACCTAGTTTAAGCTATACCTTATTGCCTACCTATAACTAGCGAGCCTCTTTGTGGTGCTTATTAGCCTGTAGTTCTTATGCTTGTTAAGCTTCTACTATCTTAGATTATGCAAAGCTAAATGTCTTAACAAACTTCTTAGTTATAGTAATAGCTACTTTACCTAGAGACCTTGCATAGTAGTGTAATAGCTCTGCTGTTAGGTCTAGGTCCTCCTAGACAATGTCTATATTATACCTGTGTTGTAAGAAGAAGGGACTTACGCCTGTAGATACAGTGATTCTCCCTTTAATCGCGATTTAGGCAATAGGTACCTATTAGGCCTAGTCTTTCTGCAACTAGTTAGTGTAAGCGCAGAGGTAGGCTTCTACTATAGAGTTTATGCGTTTAGTGCTCCTATTAGTTTGTAGGTAAAACGCAGTTAATAACCTCTGTGTAATCTTTAGCATGCAACACATAACTATCTAGAAGTTACTTAAGAACTAAGATCCTTAGTCTAATATAATAGTATTAGGGAGCTAGTAGTATACTACTATATATATAAGAAACGCTTTTACTACTATATTAACCTATAAGCTAGGTAGTAGAATAAAGGTTACGTCCTTAGAAAGATAGTCTATAACTACTATAAGGTTCTAGTTACTCTTACTTTCTAGAAGGTCTGTAATAAAGTCTATAGAGATTTCCTTCTAGATTCTTTTAGGTATTAGGAGCAGCTTTAGTAATCCTTGTTTTAGTTCTCTCTATAGCTTTGTACGTCTGTAGATATTGTAGTTCTCTACATACCTCTACAATGCTAATAATATCCTAGGCTAGAAGTATAAGTAGGATAATATTAAGTATATATTGCCTCTACCTAGGTAACCTGTAATAGGCAAGTAGTAGATCTTATTAATAATCTGTCCTCTTAGGACTTCTAAATTAGGTACCTATTTCTGCTTATAGTAGCGCAGTTACCCTAGATTATTAACTAAATATTCTATAAGTAAGACTTTAAGACCTAGTTATAGAGAGAACTTCTGCGCGCTAGACAAGATTATGTCTCTTACTAGTTAGTAGGTATTATCTACTGTAGCTATAGTTACCTATAGTTGCTCCTGTGCGTTAATATTGTTGTAAGGTTTGTCTTCTTAGTAGCTATTACTTGTCTAGGCTTCTTGTCTACAGGCGTGTGTTGTGACAGAGTAGATCCTAGGTAGTTTAGCTATAGTTGACTGTGCTAGTTAGAGGCCTTCTGCGCACTAGAGGGATGTAGGGCAAATTTTTACTAAGAATACTACTATAGCACCTGCTTCCCCCTTATTATAAGCAGGTTTTTATACCTAAGCAAATAGTTTTAGTAACTAGAATTTTTATGTTTATATTTAATTATTGCCTATTAGGGGTAGTAAGTCCTCTTCGCGTCTAGACAAGGCATTAGCCTAGCTATTAACTTTTCTAGGACAGTACACAAATATTAGATTAAACTAGCTTAATAAGCTTAACTACCTAATATACCTTTCTAACAGCAACCTTGTTTTGCAGAAGTACTCTAGATTCTTATAGTTAGTAATAACTATGAAGTGTTCTACAGATCTTAGCTTAGTGCTCTATTCCTAGAGGCACTTAATAACTGCCAGCATCTCCTTGTTGTAGATAGTGTAGTTCACCTTAGCCTTTGTGTTTTTTGCAGAGAAGTATGCAACAGTCTGCAGGACGCTATTAGTCCTATACTACAACAGTACTCCCCTAATAGCCTATCTAGAGGTGTTGCACTCTAGGATTATCTTTAGGTCCTTGTTAAAGTTTAACAGTGCAGGTTCTACAATAAATACTATCTTTATAGCCTTAAAGGCTAATTATTAAGGCTTCCCCTACTTAAACACTAAATTCTTCTCTATTAACTAAGTTAGTAGTTCTACTATTAAGAAGAAGTTACTAATAAACTATTAATAGAAGTTAGTAAACCCTAGGAAGCTCTATATCCCTTTTACTAATTTTAGGGGTTCCTTAGCCTTAATAGCAGCAACTTTTCCTAGATCTATCTAGATCCCCTTACCTACTTTAATAATAAAGCTAAGGTACTTAGTCTTCTTAACAGAGAACTTATACTTCTTAATATCTAAGTAGAGGCCTGTGTTACCTAACTTCTAAATAATATCCTTAACTTTAGCTTTATATTCTGCTTATAACCTACTTAAGTAGATAAGTATATTGTCTATATACACAGAACACTATTTATCTAGATCTTCCTACAGTACCTAATTAATATACTATTAAAAGGTACTAGGGGCGTTAGTAAGTCTAAAGGGGGTTATAAGCTACTTATATAGTCTAAACCTTGTCTAGAAGTAGGCTGGCGGAATGGGTATACTCCAACGTCCTTCGTGGGTACCCCCCAAAACCTTATCAATAATACATGGATTCTAGCGGACTAGGGCTGAAAAGAAAGAGAAAAACTCCCTCTATATTTTTGTAGTAGAAGGTTTTGTTATAACTATTAAACTGCACAAGCTAGAGGCTAGAAAACGTTAAAAAAGGGGGGGTACCTAGCGAGCATACCCATTAATAGGTATACTTTGCTAGGTAGTGTTAATAACTTAGCTAATACTAGGTAGAATCAGCTAATTCTTTTTTTATTGGAAGGCGCAATACTAGGCGCTTCTATCAAATAATAGATTATGTAAGCGTATCTCTGCTAGTTAAGAAGCTATAAGCCAAAACGTAAAAAAGCATACCCTACCCATCCGCCAGCCTATCTAGAAGGCTATTTTCTACTTATTACCTTTAGTAATATAAATTTTATAGAATACTTAGATTATGTTAACTTTAGTAAACTATTTAGCCTTTAAGATTTGTGATAGGGTTTTGTAGATTAGTAGTAGGGGGTACTAGTCTTTCTTTATAATTATATTAAGTGCCTAGTAGTTAACGCAAAATTAGAGACCTCTGCTAGGTTTCTAGGCAAATAGCACTAGCGCTAAGGCGCTAGATTTGCTCACACAAATAAAGCCTCTGTCTAGGTAGCTAGTTAGTTATTAGCAGAGGACTAAGAGTTCTTCTCTTAACATGCTGTATAGGGGTCCCTAAGGGATTATTGCTAGTTTGCTGTCCTGCTTAATAAGCTTAATAGCATAGTCAATATCTACTCCTCTATGTAGAGCTAGTTTGTCTGCTTCTTCCTTTATAAACATCTAGAACTCCTCCTTTAGGTAGTTAGGGAGGAGGGCATAAGGGTCCCTAGAGGCCTTTTTTTTTAAGGCTTTCTATATATCTACTATAGAAGTAGAGAAGATTTCTATTAAAGAATCTTTCTTTAACTACTTTTATAGTGCCCTGTACAGCTCTAGGCTAACCTACTATAGTACTAGCTCTAGTCTAATGCCTTCTTTGCTCTGCACCCTTGTTATAGACAAGTAGATAAACAGTGACTTCTTAGCTGGCGCTAGGGTCACTTTGTGCTTATCTATCTACAGGCAGCCTAAGATTAGGTTGTATTTATATTCTCCTTTAAGGACGTACGTAAACATTTATTTAATATAGCTATTAATATTAATCCTTATCCTAACTACTTTCTTTAGCTAGGTTATCTTACTAGCTAACGTGGTTTATCACCGAGCCGCCAGGTATCACCGAACCGCCACCCCTCGCCAATTTTGCGACTGTTACAATAATTATTACAATGCCATCACAACACAACACGCAATCACCCTATAACAAAGGTACACTATACCTTGCTATCTAAGCTACAAAAGCTACTATGCCTAACAGTATAAATTACGTGTCTAAGGCCTTTAGTGTTCCCTAATTAACGTTAAGAGACTAACGCGCAGGAGGGCTTGCATAACGCAATTGCAAGGCTAATTTAAAGAAGCTAACAAAGGTAGAAGAGGAGGCAATAGTTAACTATATACTTAAGCTAGACAGGCAAGGAATAGGCGCAACAAAGACTATGGTGCAAGATATAGCTAATAATCTGCTTGCTGCACGTAGTGAAGGACCTATTAGCAAGCTCTAGGTAAATAGGTTTAACATACATACCTAACAAATTAAGCTTTAACATAGCTAACTGTACAATTATTAACAAGCCCTAAATAAAGATACACGTGTTATAACGCCCTAGTTTAAGCTAGTTAGGAATATAAAGGAGAAGTACAGAATCCTAGATATAGATACCTATAACTTTAATAAGACTAGGTTTATAATAGGCATAATTAGGTCTAAGATAGTGTTTACAGGCTTAGAGAAGTAATCTAACCCTAAGAATATCTAGCCTAGCAATTAGGAGTAGGTCACAATTATTATTAGTGTCTGCGCTGCTGGCTAGGCTATCCTACCCTTTATTATCTTCTAAGGCAAGGTCCTAATTACAACCTAGTACCCTAATCTGCCTTGCAATTAGGTAATTGCAACTAGCAAGAATAGCTAGATAATAAATAAGCTTAGTCTAGAGTAGTTAAAGCACTTTAACGCGTCTACAAAAGAGCGTACTATTAGCACCTACTATCTACTTATTATTAATAGCTATAAGAGCTACAACTCTATAGAGTTTAAGGAATACTGCGCAGAATACAAGATTATTACCTTGTGTATACCCCTACACTTGTTGCACCTGTTGCAGCTGCTTAACATAGCCTGTTTTAGCCCCTTAAAGAGGGCGTACTTAATTAAGGTTAATGCCTAGTTATAATACTTAAAGACACAAATTAAGAAAGAGTTCTTCCTTACTAGCTTCTAGACAGCCTATTATAAGGCTATTACAAAAGACAATATCTACAGAGGCTTTAGAGGCGCAGGACTAGTTCCTTTTGACCTAGAGCGAGTGCTATTAAAGCTTAATGTGGTCCTTCGCACGCTAACACCACCACCACTAGAGACTACCCTATAGGAATCTAAAACACTAACTAGCGCAAAGGAGGTTAAGTCATAAATGTTGTATATCTGTGAGCGCATGCGATTGCACAGAGATTCGCCCCTGTCTCCTATTATAAAATTACTTGACTTGCTTGCTAGAGGGGTTGCGCAGATAGACCATGCCAACGTGTTGTAGAGAAGGGAAATAGATAGTATAAAGAAGGCTATTAAGGCTCTAACAGCGCAGCGTGGTTGTAAAAGAAAGTATATCTAGACAGAGGAGGCTCTTATAGTTAGTGAGGTACAGGATATAATAGCTAAGAAGGACAGTAGTGGTAGTAAGGCATCTGAACAGTCTAGGAAGAAGGTGCGCAAAGAGAGGCACTGTGGATGTTGCGGCAAGACTAGCTACAATTTGCGCACCTGCACTGCAGAAATATTAGATGTAGATAATAGCACTGCTTCTAAAGAGTAATTGTAGCAATTATAAGTATTAGTATAGTGTTGTAGTTAAGCGTAATAGTTGTGTAATAGTTAGTGACTCTAAAAAAGTTGGTGAGGGGTGGCGGTTTGGTGATACCTGGCGGCTCGGTGATAAACCACGTTATGCTAATAACTTGTTTCCTTAGTATAGAGATATACCTAAGGTTATTTTATATTACAAAGCTTAAAGAGATAATTCTATAAGTTAAGCACCTAGTATTAATTAGTGTGTGTGCTACAGTCTTATTATCTATTAAAATGTATAACAAGATAGGTTTACTATCTAGCTATTGCTAATACAACTGCTAGAATAACTTACTATCCTAGTTAACCTTGCTAATTAACCCCTGTCTGCGACTTAGGACAGGAGGTTCTAGTTTTCTAAATTAGAATTATTCAAGTCTGAGTATTCCTCCACACTGTTTGTCGTGGCAGCTGCGCTAACCTGTACAGTACCCAGTCGTCTGGCTGGGGCTAGCTTGCATCAGTTAACGTAGTGGCCGTCTCTGCCACACCAGAGGCACTAGTTGTTAGCCCTTCGCCTGTCAAGGACCTCTTGTGGTTTCCATTCAGCTCGTTCGCGTTTGTTGTTGTTGTTGTTGTTGTTGTTGTTGTTGTTGTTGTTGTTGTTGCTGTTGTTATTGTTGTTGTTGTTGTCTACGCGCGCAGCATAGACCTTTGTAGGTTCCTAGTCTATCTTATTGTTATCCTTCCTTCTAGGTTATTATCTAAACAATATATTACAGGTATAAGTCTTAACTTGTCTAAGGTTAGTCTCTACTTTTAAGACTTATGCTATAAGGGTCTAAAGTTCCTATTCTTTAAGGACTTCTATAGATACTATCTTATCCTAAAGGTTACTATAGATAGTAGATATATACCTTATCTTAAGGTTCTGTTTATTTTCTTCTTCTCTAGTATTAAAGGCTAGCTAGACAAACTCTGTATTAAAGGCTTTAAGGCTTTATCTATTTTTCTTTATTATAATTATCTATAGCTTCTAACAAGATCTTTCTTTAAACTAGGTATCTTAGTATTATTTATTAAGGAAGCTCTAGAATTCTATAGTTAATCCTAATAGGTAGCAGGATTTCTAGGATAGACTAACCTAGGTAGCTTGCCCTTCTAATTAGTTAAATATATATACTACACCTAGGATTAATTAATATTCTCCTATAGAAGTAAGCTTGTCTATTATCTAGGACTTAGATATCTAATAGAGCTAGTAGTTACTATTAAACTTCCCTATATTAGGAAGCTTAAGCTTTGTAAAGCCTAACTAGGTTGTAGTAGTAGCTATTATTAGGGTAGGAGAGATATTAGCTATTACTAATCTCTACTATTCCTTATCCTTATACGCCTATATGCCTGCTTAGATAGCCTGTTGTATATATTTGTTTGTTATATTAACTATTAGTTAGGATTGCTAAGGTGTTTATAGAGGGTTTAGAGGTCTAGTTGTTGGCTGTTTAACCTCTAGCAACCTGACTGTATCTTTAGGCAGGGCGGCCCAGGCCAAGTGAGTGGCCAACAGAGTCAGAGCGCGTTTGTAAATAGTCTCTAGCCATTCTGCAGGTGCTAGAGTGCTTGCGTGGTGTTGCAATTCTGTGCGAACGTCTAATTAGGAGTTAATACTTAAGTAGAGTTTAATTCTGTATTTAATAAGGCGCCCTATAACAGTGTTAGTATTTTTACTTATTATAAGTAGTTCCTTACAGATGCTTAATAAATAAATAAATAAAGAGGATAAACAAATCTAGATATAAGGAGCTGGCCTCTGTAGGCTATTTGCAAGTATAAATTAAATAGATTTGTTAAGGAGTAGCTGCAGGCAGAGGTCTGCAGACTTTTATGTCCTCTGTGCAGAGGTTACACAATTAGTCAAGATTAGGACCTCCTGACTGGGGGTACAGCTGGGCAGGCACCTCCTCTCGGAGGTTGGCCGAGGCCAGCGAGCGCCGAGGCGCTACCATCGGGCCTAGCCCGTTACATCTAGCTCTTTTCTTTAGTAACTCCTTATACTTTATAGAAGTAGAAGTTAATGCTAAGTCTTTCTCTAGGTCTGTTATTATTAATTCTTAGTATGTAGCTAATTTGCTGTTGCAATTTAGCTATTCTATAAGCATTGCATTTAACTATAGTAATGCCTTAGATCTGCACCCCCTAAGTCTGCTAGACAATGTGTTTAATTGCAGTAGGACTAGGGTAACTAAGTTACTTGTGCTACTTTATTGCTAAGGCCTTCTATAGTCCTCTCTTAGTGTGTGTAGTGATTTTGTGTGTGTAGTTAGTAGCTAGTAGGGACAGTTTATACTTAAGCACCTACTTGCTAAGTATTTCTAATACTACTCTAATTACTTAGCTATTTACTTATTAGAGAGTTATTAGGTCTACTTATGTGTCCTACTATATGCCTCTATTTTGCAGTAGGTGGAAGGACACTAGGTTGCATAGCAGGTCTGGGCAAATTGCTATGTCTGTAAGGGTAACCTTAGTTGTCCTAGCTCTACTCCTTAAGAGTAGATTAATTAATCTATATCCTCTAACTAGCACCTTAGAATTCCTAGCCTATATAAAGTCTCTAGGCAATAGCTATTAGAACCTATAGACGCAGTTAGGGTTGTTAGTAATATAATAGGTAGAACCTAAGTTAAGTATAAATAACTTCTATAGTAGATAGTTAGTAATGTCCTATTAGTTTACTATACTAAGTGCTACTTTAATGTTAGTAATTTCTTAGCCCTCTAGTTAATTATCTAGGATTTCTAGAGTAGGGGTGTATAAGTACTTTACTACTAGTATTCTTAATCTACTCTTGCTTTATGCGTAAAGTAGCCCTTAAAAGGTAACATCTTTCTTATACTTAAACTTAATAAGTTTAGAAATAATCTTATTTAGTTTCTACTACTTAGGAGCTCTGTCTTAATTAACATAGTAGTAATCCTATATAGAGTAGTGTTGTCTATATATAGGGTATTTTACTCCCCTAGTAGAAGTAGGCTCTTAATCTAAAGGCTGCTTAAGTGTAGTAGTTTTCCTACCTACTATATATTAATATTAAGGTCTGCCCTAGTTAGATAGCACACTTACAGCATGTTAGGCGTCCCCTTTATAGCTCTAGGAGGCTGCACCCCCTTTAGCAAGAAATACTACATTATTAGCTACAAAAGCCTTGTGCTACCCTAATCTAAGGGGATAATTTATTATTATATACTCTTAGTAGTGTTTAATTATCTCCTTCTAACTTATACTAGATTTAAAGTGTCTACTAACGTGGTTTATCACCAAGCCGCCAGGTATCACCGAACCGCCACCCCTTGCCAATTTTGCGACTGTTACGATAATTATTACAATGCCATCACAACGCAACGCGCAATCACCCTATAACAAAGGTATACTATACCTTGCTATCTAAGCTATAAAAGCTACTGTGCCTAACAGTATAAATCATGCGTCTAAGGCCTTTAGTGTTCCCTAATTAATATTAAGAGACTAACGCGCAGGAGGGCTTGCATAACACAATTATAAGGCTAATTTAAAGAAGCTAATAAAGGTAGAAGAGGAGGTAATAGTTAACTGTATACTTAAGCTAGACAGGCAAGGAATAGGCGCAACAAAGACTATAGTATAAGATATAGCTAATAATCTGCTTACTGCACGTGGTGAAGGACCTGTTAGCAAGCTCTAGGTAAACAGGTTTAACACGCGTACCTAACAAATTAAGCTTTAATATAGCTAACTATACAATTATTAACAAGCCCTAAATAAAGATACACGCGTTATAACGCCCTAGTTTAAGCTAGTTAGGAATATAAAGGAGAAGTATAGAATCCTAGATAGAGATACCTACAACTTTAATAAGACTAGGTTTATAATAGGCATAATTAGGTCTAAGATAGTGTTCACAGGCTTAGAGAAGCAATCTAACCCTAAGAATATCTAGCCTAGCAATTAGGAGTGGGTCACAATTATCATCAGTGTCTGCGCTGCTAGCTAGGCTATCCTACCCTTTATTATCTTCTAAGGTAAGGTCCTAATTACAACCTAGTACCCTAATCTGCCTTGCAATTAGGTAATTGCAACTAGCAAGAATAGCTAGATAATAAACAAGCTTAGTCTAGAGTAGTTAAAGCACTTTAATGCGTCTACAAAAGAGCGTACTATTAGCACCTACTGTCTACTTATTATTAATAGCTATAAGAGCTATAACTCTGCAGAGTTTAAGGAATACTGCGCAGAACATAAGATTATCACCTTATGTATACCCCTACACTTGTTGCACCTATTACAGCTGCTTAACATGGCCTGTTTTAGCCCCTTAAAGAGGGTGTACTTAATTAAGGTTAACGCCTAGTTATAATACTTAAAGATATAAATTAAGAAAGAGTTCTTCCTTACTAGCTTCTAGACAGCCTATTATAAGGCTATTATAAAAGACAATATCTACAGAGGCTTTAGAGGCGCAGGACTAGTTCCTTTTAACCTAGAGCGAGTGCTATTAAAGCTTGATGTGGTCCTTCGCACGCCAACACTACCACCACTAGAGACTACCCTATAGGAATCTAAAACACTAACTAGCGCAAAGGAGGTTAAGTCATAAACGTTGTATATCTGTGAGCGCATGCAATTGCACAGAGATTCGCCCCTGTCTCCTATTATAAAATCACTTGACTTACTTGCTAGAGGGGTTGCGTAGATAGACCATGCTAACGTGTTGCAGAGAAGGGAAATAGATAGCATAAAGAAGGCTATTAAGGCTCTAACAGCGCAGCATAGTCACAAAAGAAAGTATATCTAGACAGAGGAGGCTCTCACGGTTAGTAAGGTACAGGATATAATAGCTAAGAAGGATAGTGGTAGTAGTAAGGCATCTAAACAGTCTAGGAAGAAGGTGTGCAAAGACAGGCACTGCGGACGTTGCAGCAAGACTAGCCACAATTTGCGCACCTGCACTGCAGAAATATTAGATGCAGATAATAGCGCTGCTTCTAAAGAGTAATTATAGCAATTGTAAGTATTAGTGTAGTGTTGTGGTTAAGCGTAATAGTTGTGTAATAGTTAGTAACTCTAAAAAAGTTGGTGAGGGGTGGCGGTTTAGTGATACCTGGCGGCTTGGTGATAAACCACGTTATCTTAAAAGCTTGTAGCCTAGATAGGCGCAACCCTATTTATAGCTATTAGGAAGTCCTTTATTATTATATTTAATTACAATAATTTAGTAACTTTGTATGTCTCTGCTTCTGTAGCTGCCTAGTTATACTTAGCTAGCTAGGTATCCTATTATAATGTGCTTTTTATTAGCTTAAGTGCTAAGAGGTATCTATCTTAGGCTTATTCTTGTTTAATTTGTTTATTAACCCTAATAGTAAGTTGTAGGTCTGTAATCTACTATTATAGTAGTTTCTTAGGAAGACAGTATATGCGTAGTAGATATAGCAACATAGTTAACTAGATAAACACAATAATATGCTAAAGGCTTGCTTCCTCCTTCTTCTATTTATATTAATTATTCTTATAACGTACTCTATCACCGAGCTGGTTATATCACTGAACCAGTCAAAATCTCTTGTCGCGCCCAACTTATATTGCAGTAACTTGAATTACTTGCTATTAAACAGTGATCTAGTGTACTGCGTGCTTTTATCAGGTTTAGAATCTTCTTCTATATCTTTCTAACACGTTTAAGCGTTGTGCCCTGTGCCTCCACAGTTTCTACAGCGCTGTTGGGCTAACTAGGTCCTTTCTTGAGTACCTGCACCACAAGTCTTCTTTAATGGCTAAGCTGCTACAGACACCTTAGCAGCTACCTGTGATGCTGCTAGGCCATACTTAAGTGTGCCGCTATGCTGAATTTGCTTTCGCTTGCGCGACTTTCTCCTAGTCATGACTGCTAATTGCTCTTCAAGCTTAGTAATGCGAGCAGCTTGCAGCGCGTTTTGGTGCAGCATTAATTCACCACCTTTGATAAGCTAAGAGAAGCTAGCCTAGGCTGTGACTAGTAACTAAGTAAAGGAGTCATGTACAAGCTTTAACTAAGACCTAAACTTGTGTGTATTGCTTAGAGTCCTTGACTGCCACGGTGTCTCTAGTAGAGGGGGTGCTAGTGGGGTACAGTGTCGCACCTTAAGGCAATCCAACACTACCTGCGCGTTGGTAGGGTTGGTTGGTTGGTTGGTATTCATTTTACGTCTAGTTAATAGGGAATGCGCGTTGGTAGGGACTAGCCCTGATGCCTTAAAGGCCTTCTAACAGTTGGCCTTTGTAAACATGTTAAGAAACGCGTCTCTAAAGGCTGGAAGGAAGCCTTCCTTGTTGATGTGGAAGACGCGTTGGCGTGCCAAGTCCCAGACGCGTTAGGAGTACTTGCGCTTCAACGGCGAGAAACAGACCACGTCAAGCAGCTAGAGGATGTGTGACGAGTGAGCTGGCATACAGAGAGTAAGGATCTTGTTATCTAGGCAATAGTCCTTAAAATCCTAGTTAAGGTAGCTCTTATGGCCGTCCAAGATGAGTAGCCTGTATCCCCCTACCTAACGCGCTCTTGTATGCGCGTTAAAATGCTTCAACCACTTAAGGCCAAGCGCGTTGTTTGTCCAGCCGTTCTTAGAGACAGAGAGCTTCTAATTGTGTAGTATATCCGTCTCCTCGTACTAGGCAGAGATGTGGATGCGTCCTTTGTAGATGATGAAAGGCGGGGTCGCATATCCAGCAGCGCAGATGCTCTGTATAACTGTAACCCACTCCTAATCGCCTGGCTGAACAAGCTCAGGTCGAGCGCGTCTCTCAGCGCCTGTGACAACCTTTATTAACCCTATCACGCCTATCTAGAACCTAGTCTTATTAAAGTTGTGCACGTTATTGTTGTAGATGCTATACTTGGCCTTAGTACCCTCTACTAGCATAAACCACGCGTTAATTACCTTAGGATCTTCCTGCAGTATCCTCTGTCTGTCCTTTGCTTAGTTAAACGCTATCTTGAGCTAATCTAAACGCGTTACAAATCTTATAGCCTAGAGTTTACTAACAGGCTCCCTACTACGCACACCTAACAGTTTATCAGCCATATCTGCCACCTCACACAGCTGAGGCGCAAATCCTCGCGAATTAAGGTCAAGAATATATTGGACAATCGTCTGCTCTTTAGTTGCAGTGAGCTTCTGGCAGTTTGCGCGTACGTTGAGTTGAAATGGAGTATTGCTAGCGCGTTTAGAGAGCCTGCGTTGGTTAACGTTGAATGCAGCAGCAGCAGCCCGATGGCTCTGAAACTGTCCGGTATTGTAGGCCTGGAGAGCAAGCTGCAGTCTCCCTTCGTGTTGAAGCAATAGGTCGTGATGTTGTTGAGACATACTGTGAAGTGCGGAGTTGTGTTATATAGTGCCTAAAGGGCAGCGCATCCCCTACCTCTCAATGGGCCTTCCTAGAGTGCCATGGTGCCATGGAGACACACGACGTCTCTGTCAAATGGGCCCCTGGACATCTAGGCATTGAAGGAAACAAAGCGGCCGATAGGCTAGCAAACCTTAAAGCCCACTACCCATCACTCCCTACTAGAGAGGCTGCTGTTCCTACACTAGCAGGCATCAAATCCATCGCTCGCAAAACATTGCACAACACACAGCAGACCTGGTGGTCTAAGAAGAAAGAAAGCCTCTCTACATAGTACAGAAGATAGGAGCTAGGCTACTCACTTCACAGCAGACTACGTGAATTAGACCTACTAAGAGTCACCCTAGCCAGACTGCTCTTAATTTAATCTATGCACAGCAACTTCGCGTAGTACTACTAAAAGTTTAGCCACAACAACGCAACACTTACCTGTTTATGTAGACGCGACAAGACACTAGAGCACCTTGCGCTCTACTGCAAGACCCTAGGAGCCTTTAGCTGATAGCCACTTTGACTACCTATACCACTATCTAGCTAGAACAATGGCCTAGCGTATACTGCCTTGCTGATTGGGGATCTAGAGGCTTTTGAAGCCTTTGTCTAACTCACACAGTACTACACCAAGGTCTGCCCCTAGTAGCTCACCCTGTGCTGCAACAGCAGCAAACAACTGTACTCTTTCCTTACTATCCTTCCTACTCTTCCTCTCTCCCACTTCTCTAGCACTTAACTGCCTCTAAACACACACAAGGGATCCACCCTAATGTACACATACAGCTTAGTCTCCCCAACTAGACAGGGAGCTGTAGTTCTGAAATGGTAGTAATACCCGCGCAGGCAAGAAATGCTTTCTAAGGTAGTGGCAGCACTGTAATTCCATAGCTTAGCACGTCGTATATGCCCTTCGGGAGGCGAGATGATGGACTTCATCCTCATCAACTAGACGTAAAATGAATACCAACCAACTTACTAACGCGCAGGTGGTGTTGGATCGCCTTGAAGTGCGGCTGCATACCCCACTAGCAGTACCTCTACCCGAAACGCCGTGGCAATCCAAGACGCTAAGCAATACACACGAGTTTAGGTCTCAATCCAAGCTTGTAAGCGACTCCTTCTAACAATTGCTAAGTGCAGCGCAAGAAGGGTTCTTAAAGCTTGTAAAAGGGGCTAAAGAGATGCTGCACAAAAACGTCCTTATTAAGGCCCGCGTGCAAGAGCTTAAAGAGCAATTAGCAGTAATAACTAAGAGAAAATTGCGTAAGAGAAAGCAGATTCAGCATAGTGGCACACTTAAGTATGGCCTAGCAGCATCGCGGGTAGCTGCTAAGGCGTGTGTAGCAGCTTAGCCATCTAAGAAGACTTGGGGTAGAGGTGGTTAACTAGGAGCTTAGTTAACTGTTTAGCGCTGTAGGAACTGTAGCAAGACTAGACACAACGCACGAACATGCTAGGAGGGTGCAGAAACATCTTCTAAATCTAATGCAATTACGCAGTATGCTAGGTTACTATTTAATAGCAAGTAGTTGTAGTTGTAGTAACTTGTGTTAGTTGTGCTAAGAGAAAATGGCTAGTTTGGTGATATGGCCAGCTTGGTGATAATCTACGTTATTGGATGTTCTCAAACACCAGCTTATAAAAGCGTCCTTCCCTAGGTAAGCAGTCAATTTAAAATGCACTTTCAAATACGTTTGTCGTAAAATCTTTGATAACGAGCGAAGGTGGAAGGTTGAAATGTCTGGTCACTTCGCCAATGCACCTTAATAAAATGTCTGTCCCAACACATAGACCAACCATTCTGATTGTGAGTTTGCGCAGTTAGTATGCGAAGTTCAGTGAATTGACTCACGTTAATGCCTGGTGGTTCCACGGTTTCGTGAGTCCAGTGCGATCTGTAGCGAGGTGAAATTGAGAGCGCTGAGTAGAACCCTGAATTCCGTGATCTGGGAGTAGCTAAGAGACAAGAGCAAGTGCGGTCACGTTAGAAACAGGATGGCTGTTGCATACTGTCCGTGTGCTTGTACTAGTTTTGCTTGCCGTGGAAATATATAATAAGGGTACTACGATGGGAGGTATGACATTATCTCGATTGTCAAGATACACATCTGGTCCAGAAATGGCGGGCACCCAACTGAAGCTGGGCAATTGGTAACAATCAAGCGAACACGTAGGCTCTGAACCTTAAAGCAGGCTTCACGTGCACAGAAAACAGTAATTTAGCGATAGGTTTAATTAAAGGAACAGGAGACTATAACAGGTAGAGAGCTAGAGGCCCAAGGTAGCTAGCTACTTAAATTGACAGGCTGTTCTCTTGAGTGGGAGAAAAGAAAAGCAAAGACAGGAAAGACGTATGTTTGAGCAGAAGTATTGGAGTCTAGTGGCTTGAGGTGTCCTAAGCTACTAGCACCTAGACTTCAGCTTTGAACAATTCCTAGCATCAACAACTTAAGTTGCATTAGCTAGTTGTGCATTGAACAAATCCATTGTTAGAAGAGGCGCCCTTGTGAGTTACGGCGCCAAGAATAACGCACTGTCCGGTCCTGCTATCGTAGTTGACAATGCAACGGTGTGCTCCTGGTGCACCTACAGGTATTGTCAGCAAGAACTCTTAATAAGTACTAGAACACTTTTGTGTTGTTCATTTTACATGCTGTAACAATTATAGAGAATATAAAAGCTCAACTTACCACCTGAGTAGGCCTTGGTGCCATGAATAAGAGGGTAAATGTATAGGCTGTTGATATTCGAAACAGACCACGTAAAGCCCTCGTGGTTGGCGAAATAATGCGGGTAGCCACCTGGACCAGTGCGATTGTTCCACCTGCAAAGTTCATTTTTGCAGTTGTCCAGCTCAGCTCTGTCGAAGTAATCGCCAGCACAATCCTCGCCTGCAGCTACGGATGAAGCAAGCGCTGCAATGGCAAGAAGCGCCTGTAGAAGTGTTAGATTGAATTCACTCTCTGCTTTACTGGTGGGTATTCATACTTTGATAAGCATATTGAAAGATTTGAACAAAGTTGACTTGAGTGTGACAGTTGAGAAGTTGAGAAGTGTCGAGTAGAAACAGTGGAAGCGATGAGATGTTACTCTTAGTTGCAGCTTGCTACTTATATAGACGAAGGACTTCAGTCATCCCAAGGACTTGCGTTAATAAATTCAGTGACAACTGATGGCGATATTGCCGTCTGACTTAAGTTACGGGCCGATGCTACAGGCTGCGTCCTAGTTCAGAGCGAATGTGCAAGCACTTGAGAGATCACGTATACGAGCTGACTAACGCACAGATCGAGCTCCTAAGTTCTTCATGTACCTTTTGTAGAGAAGTACAATAGTTTCTATTTTTATTTTTCGTGCTCTACAACATATGGTGAATGCATTCTTGCTGGTTAAATCTCTCATCTCAAGCCCTAAAATCCAGGGGCTACAATTGCACGGTAAGTCGTGTTGAAAGAGCTGCTGCTTGAAGTGCATATCTCGGTGTAAGCGAACCAACGGTCTTATTTCCGTCAAGAAAGAAAAGGGTTAGCTTGGCTGATTGGACTACTAGTACAACTAACTTACCATTCTTTGGAAAGGCGTTTGAGATGGGCCTTCTCAGAGTAAAGCCGTCGCTTTTACAAATAGCTCAAGTCAACAAGTGTGATCACAAGAAACAACAGGACTCTTGTTAACAGGGTATATTCCTAGTGTACCATGCTAAGTTGATTAAAGTTTTGCAAACTTAATCTGTGGTTGAACCGCAATTAAGATGGCACATACTGCACCTTACTAGCGCCAAAGGTATAGCCGACGATTTCAGGTGAAAGTCACTCGCCAGAAATAGAATAGTTTAGGGAAACAATAGAGTTGTGGCACGTAATTTACTTAACAGTGATAGTTTACGCTTATAGACGTGTAGATTTAACGATTTTAAGTGTTGTACCTATTGCAATCGCTGTTTCTTACTAGTTAGCATTATTGCTTAAGGAAGAAAAACACTATTCACGTTTTGCCGCTATTCCTTTACTAAATTGGCGTTTTTTTCAAACCTTTGACTGGCATGAACACTTGGCTATACCATTGGCGCTGGTAAGGTGCAGTACATCTAACAGTCTTGAAATGCTCCGTGGGCTTTCCATCTCGTTCCGCATACACTAGCGAGACTTGGGTGATCCACTTATTGTCGCGCAGTATTATAAGACCGATTGGTGGCCTCAACTCCGATGGTCAAATGTTCAACCTCAAAATTATAAGCTTCTGAGATCCCTAGCGCCGCACCTAAAAAACGTTCGGCCGTTCTCTAGGCTAATTAGTGGACCACCTGAGTCTTATTAGCCTTTGTGGTACTCGTGAAGTGCACAGGTACACTAGGAGGTAACGGTGACCTATGATCTCTGCGCAACGAATGCTGATTTACCGTTTGGGCATAGGCAATTGAAGCTGGTGCTGTTGCAGGTAGATGGTCGTGAGATTGCCGAGTGCTTTCCTTTGTTGTGATAATACTCTGGTCGATAGCAAGAAGCGTGAGAAGCGACTCTTTGTCGGCTGAGAACGATACGATACCGATTGGACGGCATAATGCCGGCGCCAACTTCCTAGGAGATCTAGATGTTGTTGCGACTGGATGTCACAGCGATATCCTCTTAGGGCCTGTTTTAGGTAGGCCTGTCTCTATGAACTGGTAAACATAGACCAAATATACCTTCTTATACGAAACTAGGCCATGCGTCGTACTGCGGTAGATTAAGCTGGAAGCTCCGAATACGGTGGTAGATAAAGCCGGAAGCTCTTGGTACGGCTAGACGTCCGCTGGCAACAAGTCTTCCATAAAATTTTCGACGCATAATGGATTCGCGAACTCTTGCTACTCGAGGAGGTGGTATTCACAGAGGAAGTAGCCGTGGGGGAAGCGCTTTGGGAAGAAGTCACCATAACCTACGACATTCCTCTTCAAGCACCTCTCAAGCCATAGAGTCTAATCTACCAGCCTCATCTACTGCGAAGCTTCTTGTACAGCCTGCCATTACGGCATTTAGTGCTGGATATCCCAATAACAGCGAGGGTGTTCTATAGGATATCTGGAATTGTGTGGTTGACTTTTCATTGCAGACGCTATGTAAAGGAGCTGGCCGCTGAGGGCAAAGTGCAAGTAAAATTCAGATAGAATTGATGCAGGCTCTGGCTCGGAGACTTCTAGTGGTTTTTGTTCTCTGGCGCGGAGTCTGTATGCTGATACTCTCCAGTTGTCAGATTCTCGTACTGTTGTCAGAGTATAAACTCGACGAGATCGTGGGTGGTAAAAACTGTGTGTATTCTGTCTTCTTCATTTCGTGTCTATCCTCTAATCTTATGTACTCTCAACCCCGCCTTTCTGTTAATTATCAGTTAAGGCATTGTCTTAGTAGTCCTGAATCGCTTGGGTACCCCTCTTTTACATGCTTGGTGTCAGATATTGGGTTACTGAGGAAAGGTTGGCAGGGCCGGATCTGTACAGAGACATCACTCGGAGGTCTCAGCCAAGTTCACCAAGCAAGGCAGGGGCCCACAGACTAAGCCTAATAATCAGCAACACGCCAGATTGAGGTCGCTAAGCATGTAAAAGAGGGGTAGCCAAGCGATTCAGGACTACTAAGACAATGCCTTAGCTAATAATCGACAGAAAGGCGGGTTGAGAGTACATGAGATTAGAGGAGAGACACAAAATAGAGAGGACAGAGAATACACACACAATTTTACTACCCACGATCTTGTTAAGTTTATACTCTGACAACAGTACAAGAATCTAACAATTAAGAGTCTTACTGCTGCAACTAAGCTAGAACAATGTTGATCCTTAGCACACCTACTGTTGTACTCACCAACTATATATTGTACACCCCGTGGCTACGCTAGCTAGAGATACGCTGTGTCTCTCTGGACGTGGGATCAAATTGATCCTGATCAACTCACGCGTAAATACTAAGCAAGTGAGCCATCGAAGCGAGTGAGCCACCCAACCAACTTTGCGCACCTTTACAATCATATATCTCAACAACGTGATAATGTAATGTTTAGATATTTATAGAGTAAATTAAGCAGTATCTAAAGTATCTTTTTTGCACGTACGCGAGTTGTGTCCAGTCTCTCTGCATCTCTTGCAGCGCGCGAGTGCCTGGCGGCTGCGGCCTAATTGCTCTCCTCCTTGACGCTCTTCACGAGCAATCTGCTGATCAGCCTCACGTTGAGCGAGTATATCCTCTCTAGCTCCCTTTGTTAAGATCCCACACTGCTGTATACGCCTTTTTTTACGCTGTTTGCGCGCTGACGCTGCCTTATTAGCCTTCTCAAGGCTGGCAATCTGGTCGCGCATCAGCTCAGCTGAGAGCATCACTACCTCAGCACCCTTCTTGAGCTGGTTAATCGCCTCAATGATTGAAGCTGGCGATGAGCTCTTGTGCCGCCGCACGCGATCGCGTATTAACGTTGATTGAGCATCAAGTTCACGTACGTTGCTTGGCGTAAGAGCTTCCCAGAGAACCTCTGGCAGAGTATCTGGAGTAGGTGTACGTAGCTGCACGTCAAGCTTTGAGAGCACAGCGTCTGGTTGGAGAGGCACAAGGCCTGTACCTCGAAAGGCTGAGCAGATATTGGCTGAGGTGAACGATTGACTGAACGCTGCCTTAAAGGCTGGCAGGAACTCAAGCTTGGTGATATGGTTAATGTGGTGGCGGATGAGGCTCTCAACCTCACGGCTATACGCGCGTTTCAACGGCGAGAAGCAGCCAACGTCAAGCGGCTGCAGTAGATAGGATGAGTGAGGCGGCATGCAGAGCGTATAGATATTGTTCTCCTTGCAGAGCTCTTGAAACTCAAGAGAGTGGTGGCTCTCATGGCCGTCAAGGACGAGCAGGCGACGCGCACCAACAACGCGAGTCTTTGTGTGAGTGTTGAAGTGCTTCAGCCACTCTACTCCTAGCTTGTTGTTTGTCCAGCCATTGTCGCTAACTACAATCACCTAGTCGCGTGGGATCTCTGCTTCCTTGTACCAGGCAGATAGATAATACTGGCCAGCGAAGATGAGGAATGGTGGTACTGACTAGCCAGCAGCGTTAATTGCAGCGATCAACGTCACCCACTCGCGATTACCTGGCTGAATAGCCTTTAGCTAACCTCTCCTCTCTAACCCTGTCACGACAAGCTAAGTTGTAATCTTGCCTATTATAAAGCCTGCCTTGTTAAAGTTGTAGACGTCATTATCACAGATGCTATACCTAGCGTTTGTCTGCTCTACAAGCTCAAACTACTAACTAATTAGGGCTAGATCCTTACATAGAGCTCTCTGTCTATCGTACGCTCGATTGAAACGCGTCGTGAGACTGTCTGTACGCTTGACAAAGTTGCTTGGCCAGTCTCTGCCTACAGGAGAGCTACCACGCGCTAAGAGTAGCTTATCAGCCATATCACGTACAGCTGCGTACGTAGGCGAAAACCCACGTGTATCTAGATCTAGTATATGCTTTACTATTACCTCCTCCTCTTGCTTAGTAAGCTTCTTTAAGTTGGGCTGGCAATTGCGTCTAGCAAGTTTGCCAGCGTGTTGGTGGTGGAGGGTAGCGCGAGAGACTTTAAATGTTACTGCAGCACGCCTTTCAGTCTAAATTTAATTCGCATTAAGAGCTAAGATTGCAAGGTGTATATCAGTCTCACAAGAAGCGTGTTGGGCTATGTTTAGTGGAGCCATAGTCAATTTATAGTTGTAGGGTATAGAAATTTGGTGGGGTGGCTCACTCGCTTCGATGGCTCACTCGCTTAGTATTTACGTTAACGTATTCCACAGGCGAGCGCCGCACACGGGCGAGCGCCGCACCCCACCAAACTTGCGCACCTCTCTCATCTCAACGTACAATGGCTCAACGCAGCGCTACTCTATCAGCTTCAAATGAAGCAGACGTTCAGCTTGCTATCTCCTCTATCAGTTCCCATCAAATACAGAGCAATCGCAGGGCTGCTACTATCTTTAGCGTGTCTGAACGAACAATCCGCCGCCGACGCGCTGGTATACCTGCCTGACGTGATTGCCAGCCCAACTCAAAGAAGCTCACTGAGCCAGAGGAGCAGGTGATTATCCGCCATATATTGGATCTAGACCAACGTGGATTTGCGCCTACGTACGCAGCTGTACGTGATATGGCTGATAAGCTGCTCGCTGCGCGCGGCGGAGGACGCGTAGGAGTTAACTGGCCATCTACCTTTGTCAAGCGTACAGACAGTCTCACGACGCGTTTCAATCGAGCGTACGATAGACAGAGAGCTCTATGTGAGGATCCAGCCCTAATTAGTTAGTAGTTTAAGCTTGTAGAGCAGACAAACACTAGGTATAGCATCTGTGATAATGACGTCTACAACTTTAACAAGGCAGGCTTTATAATAGGCAAGATCACAACTTAGCTTGTTGTGACAGGGTTAGAGAGGAGAGGTTAGCCAAAGGCTATTCAGCCAGGTAATCGCGAGTGGGTGACGTTGATCGCTGCAATCAACGCTGCTGGCTAGTCAGTACCACCATTCCTCATCTTCGCTGGCCAGTATCATCTATCTGCCTGGTACAAGGAAGCAGAGATCCCACGCGACTAGGTGATCGTAGTTAGCGAAAATGGCTGGACAAATAATAAGCTAGGAGTAGAGTAGCTAAAGCACTTCAACGCTTATACAAAGACTCGCGTTGTTGGTGCGCGTCGCCTGCTTGTCCTTGATGGCCATGAGAGCCACCACTCTCTTGAGTTTCAAGAGCTCTGCAAGGAGAACAATATCTACACACTCTGCATGCCGCCTCACTCATCTCATCTACTTCAGCCTCTTGATATTGGCTGCTTCTCGCCGTTGAAGCGCGCGTACAGCTGTGAGGTTGAGAGCCTGATCCGCCACCACATCAACCACATCACTAAGCTTGAGTTTCTGCCAGCGTTTAAGGCAGCCTTTATATGATCGTTTACGCCAGACAATATCTGCTTAGCGTTTAGAGGCGCAGGCCTTGTTCCTCTCCAGGCAGACGTTGTTCTATCAAAGCTTGATGTGCAGCTGCGTACGCCTACTCCAGTTGCTCTGCCAGAGGCCCTCTGGGAGGCTCGTACACCAAGCAACGTACGCGAGCTTGAGGCTCAATCAACGTTGATACGTGATCGCGTGCGCCGGCACAAGAGCTCATCACCTGCCTTAATTATTGAAGCAATTAACCAGCTTAAGAAGGGCGCTGAGGTGATGATGCTCTCAGCTGAGCTGATGCGTGATCGGATCACCAGCCTTGAGAGAGCCAATGGGGCAGCGTTAGCACGCAAACAGCGTAAGAAAAAGCGTATACAGCAGAGTGGGGTCTTAACAAAGGGAGCTGGAGAGGATCTACTCGCTCAACGTGAGGCTGACCAGCAGATTGCTCGTGAGCAGCGTCAAGGAGGAGATCAATCAGGCCTTAGCCGCCAGGCTCTAGCGCGCTGCAGGAGGTGCAGAGAGACTGGCCATAATTCACGTACGTGCAAAGTAGATACTTAAGATACTACTTTATCTACTCTATTAATATATATATACATTATAATAACGTTGTTAAGTTAGACGTTAAATAAGGTGCGTAAGTTTGGTGGGGTGCGGCGCTCGCCCGTGTGCGGCGCTCGCCTGTGGAATACGTTATATAGCTGATAATCACCTCCTCTTCACGCAGAGTAAGCTTCTTTGAGTTGGGCTAGTTATTAATAGTCATGAGAGCCACAACTCACTAGATTTCTAGGAATACTGCAAGGATAACAAGATTATTACTGTATGTATACCTCCGCACTAGGCTGGCGGAATGGGTATACTCCAACGTCCTTCGTGGGTACCCCCCAAAACTTTGTCAATAATACATGGATTCTAGCAAAATAGGGCTTAAAAGAAAGAGAAAAACCACCTCTACATTTCTGTAGTAGAGGGTTTTGTTATAACTATTAAACTGCACAAGCTAGAGGCTAGAAAAGGTCAAAAAAGGGGGGGTACCTAGCGAGCATACCTATTAATAGGTATACTTTGCTAGGTAGTGTTGATAACTCAGCTAATACTAGGCAGAATAAGCTAATTCTTTTTTTATTAGAAGGCGCAATACTAGGCGCTTCTATCGAATAATAGATTATGTAAGCGTATCTCTGCTAGTTAAGAAGCTATAAGCCAAAACGTAAAAAAGCATACCCTACCCATCCGCCAGCCTACTCCGCACTCGTCGCATCTCCTGCAGCCACTTAATGTGGGCTGTTTTGCCCCTCTGAAGAAGGCGTATGGGCGCCAAGCTAAAGACCTCATGCGTAACTAGATTAACTATAACGTAGATTATCACCGAGCCGGCCATATCACCGAACCAGCCACTTTCTCTTGGCACGACCACCTTTTACCCTAACATAATATGCCTCAACAACAACAACTTCAGAATACTACTAGAGAAGGCAGAGTTATCCTTGCTATCTAGGCCTTCTATGCTAGCCAATTTTGCAGTATCCACAGCGCTGCTAGAGCGTTGAACGTACCTTATTAGCAGGTCTCTAATCGCCTTTGCAATATTACGTTTTAACTAGACATACGCGCTAATTGCTAGAAACTTACTATACTAGAGGAGCAGATAATTATCTAGTATATACTTAACCTTGATTTGTGAGGATTTGCGCCCTAGCTATGTAAGGTGGCAGATATAGCTAATAAGATACTTAGTGTGCGTAGTGAAGAGCCTGTTAGTAAACTATAGGCTAGCAGGCTTGTGACATGTTTAGACAAGCTTAAAATAGCCTTTAATTAAGCTAAGGATAGACAGAGGATACTATAGGAAGATCCTAAGATAATTAGCGCGTAGTTTAAGCTAGTAGAGGATACTTAAGTTAAGTAACGTGTTTCCCATGCGAGCGGGCACCCCAAGCGAGTCGGCAGCTCTTCCCCACCAATACGCCTGCGCGGCGACACTACGCAACGCTACAACAATATTTTCTTTTATACGCGACAGTAGATTATACTTCAGATTCTTCGCTATCATCTGCATCCTTTATCTCTACCTTGCAGGTGCGGGAGTTATGCCCAGTCTCACCACAACGACCACAGTGCCTCTCTGCGCGCACCCTCTTCGCAGGCGTTTCGCTATCATCACAACTGCTACCCTCTCTTTTAGCAATTAAGTTAGATACCTCACTAACTATTAAGGTCTCCTCTACCTGTACATACCGCCTTTTACAGCCCTTGCGCTTTGTAAGCTCTTCAATTGCGCTTCGCATGCGCGCCTGTTCCTCCTGTAGCAACACCATATTATGCGCAATCTGCTGAGCGCCTTTACTCAGCTGTCGTACCTGCTCGTCAAGGGAGCTTGCAGTAGAACCTGAGCGTCTTTGCATCCTCTGTTGAATAAGCGTAGTTTAAGCCTCTACCTCTTTAGCGTTGCGCGGCGTCTTCGCTTCCCACGCGGCGTCGTCGCGCTGTGGTGGAGTCAGCGTGCGCAACCTCACATCAAGCTTCAACAACACTGCCTCTGGGTTTAGTGGAACTAGCCCAGCACCTCTAAAACCTGCCTGAGTGTTCTCCTTTGTAAATGTCTGCTCGTATGCAGCTTTAAAGGCTGGTAGGAAGGTTTCCTTGCTGATATGGTGGATGTGGTTGCGCGCCAAGGCTGAGATGCCGTCGCTGTAGCTGCGCTTCAACGGCGAGAAGCAGGCGACGTCAAGAGGCTGCAGTAGATGCGATGAGTGAGGGGGCATGCAGAGGGCAATTATCTTATTCTCCTTGCAGTATTCTTGGAAATCAGCTGAGCAGTGGCTCTCGTGGCCGTCGATAATCAGCAGTCTCCACGCTCCTACGGGCTTCGCATGCGTATCGAAGTGTTTAAGCCAGGCAAGCGCTAGCTTGTTGTTTGTCCAGCCGTTTGGGCTTACTTGGATGATCCAGTCGCGTGGTATACCTAGCTCAAACCAGGTGGAGATGAGCACCTTGCCAGCAAAGATGATGAAGGGTGGGATGCGCTTCCCTGTCGCGCTGACGGCTTGTACCAGGGTAGTCCACTTGCAATCGCCAGGCTGTAGCTTCTTTGCTTTCCTAGGCTTATCTGAGCCTGTTACTACGAGCTGAGACGTGATCTTGCCCATTAGGAAGCCAGTCTCATCAAAGTTCCAGGTATCCTTATCAAGGATGCCATACTTCGCCTTCATCGATTGAACAAGCTCGAACCAGGGCCGGATTAGCGCTGGGTCCTCGCAGGCAGCACGCTGGCGATCATACGGCCGGCTCCAGCGCTTCTTAAGCTCAGGTGTACGCTTAATGTGGTTGTCTACCCAGTGCTTGCCAACAGGCTTCCCATCCCGCTCTCTTAGCAGTCTATCAGCCATATCTCGCACAAGAGCCTTCGTTGGTGGTAGTCCGCGTAGAGACGCGTCAAGTATATTGTGTAGAACCACCTCCTCTTCTAGCTTTGTAAGGCGCTTCGAGTTCAGCTCGCAATCGCTTCAGGCGCGTCGTCCAGCGCGTCGCGCTTGGATAGTCGTTCAAGGGACGTTATAGATCTCTGCAGCGCGTTTCTCGCTCTGTATTCGCTTTGATTTTATATCAGAGATAGCAAGGAATACATTTCCTTCGTTATAGGACTTTTGGACGTTGCGTTGTTGAGACATTACGCGTTGTCGCCGCGCAGGCGTGTTGGTGGGGAAGAGCTGCCGACTCGCTTGGGGTGCCCGCTCGCATGGGAAACACGTTATAGCATTTGTAATAATAACATGCACAACTTTAATAAAACTAGGTTCTAGATAGGCATTGCTTTGTCTTTAAAGGTTGTAACAGGCTTAGAGAGACGTGCTTGGCTAGAGCTTGTTTAGCTAGGTGATCGCGAGTGGGTTACTGTTATCTAGAGCATCTGCGCTGCTGGGTATGCAACCCTGCCTTTTATTATCTACAAAGGACGCGTCCACATCTCTGCCTAGTATAAGGAGACAGATATACCCTACAATTAGAAGCTCTTAGTCTCTAAGAATAGTTAGACAAATAATATACTTAGCCTTAAGTAGTTAAAGCACTTTAACACGTATATAAAGATGTGTTAGGTAGGAGTGTATAGGTTGCTTATCTTAGACAGCTATAAGAGCTATCTTAACTAGGAGTTTAAGGACTATTACCTAGAGAACTAAATCCTTACTCTCTATATACTACCTTACTTATTACACATCCTCTAGCCACTTAATATAGTCTATTTCTTGCTATTAAAGCGCAAGTACTCCTAATATATTTAAGACTTAGCACACTAACACGTCTTCTATATTAATAAGGAAGGCTTCCTACTAGCCTTTAGGGATATATTCCTTAATATATTTACAAAGGTTAACTGCTAAAAGGCCTTTAAGGTATTAGGGCTTGTTCCTACTAACGCGTAGGTAGTGTTAGATTACCTTAAAGTGCAGCTGCATACCCTACTAGCAGTACCTCTACCTAAAACGCTGTGGCAATCTAAGACGCTAAGCAATACACACAAGTTTAGGTCTTAATCTAAGCTTATAAGCAACTCCTTCTAACAATTACTAAGTATAGCGCAAGAGGGGTTCTTAAAGCTTGTAAAAGGGGCTAAAGAGATGCTACACAAAAACATCCTTATTAAGGCCTATGTGTGAGAGCTTAAAGAGCAATTAGCAGTAATAACTAAGAGAAAATCGCGTAAGAGAAAGCAGATTCAGCATAGTAGCACACTTAAGTATGGCCCAGCAGCATCGCAGGTAGCTGCTGAGGCGTGTGTAGCAGCTTAGCTATCTAAGAAGACTTAGGGTAGAGGTGGTTAACTAGGAGCTTAGTCAACTATTCAGCACTGTAGGAACTGCAGCAAAACTAGACACAACGCACGAACGTGCTAGGAGGGTGCAGAAACATCTTCTAAATCTAATGTAAGCACACAGTATGCTAGGTCACTATTTAATAGTAAGTAGTTGTAGTTGTAGTAACTTGTGTTAGTTGTGCTAAGAGAAAATGGCTGGTTTGGTGATATGGCTGGCTTGGTGATAATCTACGTTATCACAAAGCTTAAGTTCCTGCTATGCTTTAAAGCAGCCTATAATGCTGTATTCACCTTATGCAATATCTAAGGAGGGTTCTAAGGCGTTAGACTAGTCCCCTTTAACCTAGAATAGGTTATAATAGGGCTTAATGTGAAGCTGCGCACTCTATCACCACAACTCCCTAATAATAACAAGCCCTAGCAGTTGCAAACCCCTAGCAATACCCTAGAACTTTAGTCGCAATTAACTCTAATTCAAGAGAAGTATAAGAAGTAGCAGGGTAGCTCACCCAATTCTGTGCTGAGCGCGCTTGAGCACTACGCAAAGGGGGGAGCGATTCTATCGCACAAGCTAGTTTTGGCGCAACAGGAGAACGCTGAGCTTCACGCAGCTCTAGCAGCTGCCACAGAACGTAAATCGCGCAAAAGAAAGCGAATCTAGAAGGAAGGGACCCTTACAGTTAAGGAAGGGACCCTTACAGTTAAGGAAGGGCAGCGGATAGCAGCTCTAAAGGAGTTTGGGGCACGTGGTGATGGAAAGAAGTCAAAGAAGCGGGTGCGCGCTGAAGTGGGTGAGCCCTCCCAACGACGCTGTGGACGGTGCAATTAGACTGGGCACAACACGCGAACGTGCAAGAATGATACAGAAGTAGTCTCTAAATGATATTCTAAGCTGTACTGCACCTTGCAGCGCCAGAGTGTGGTGTTTTGGGCCATAATAGGGTGAGGTTTAGTAGGGTCTTGGCAAAAGTGTCCGACTCGCCCGTGTGTCCGACTCGCCCGTGTGTCCGACTCGCCCGTGGGGTACGTTACAGATAAGATAACAATCCTAGTGCTCTTCTGAGTCTCTTATCTGCGGACAAACTCCCCTCTTACAGCCTTCACACAATTCAATCTCGTGCGGCGGGCCTTTCTTCGGCTCGAAAGGAGGCTGCTCCATGTGCACTCCTGCCCATTTCTTAAGTCTGTAAGCAACACGCTCAGTATAGCATTCCTCGTCCATCTTAAGATGCCCTAGAAAGCCACAAGTCCGGCACTTCTGGTTATACACTACAGCGCTGTAATGATTGCGAGCATGTCTTTTAATCCAAACTGCGACTATCTTGCTTCCCCATCGATTTCTGCATGATGTTTTCGTACATGTAAACTGTCCTATAACCTTTGTAGAGTGATTCCTATCATACCTGCTGTCGTGGTTGGTTTCGTAGAACCACAATGAGGTTGTGTGCGGTGCGATGGCCTCTGCGACGCTTTGGTGGAGCTCAGGAAATGTGAAGAACTCTTGGGTCTCTACTTTTCGGTTGGAGGATTCCTTCTTTGTGGGCTTGTTCGGGAAGACTCCCGAGTCTCTTCGGAAATCACCACTGCCCCGAGGGTGATGTCCAGTCTTCGGATCGGGCGACTCGGATGCTTGAGAAGATGACCTTTTGAGATCGTCAACAGCTGGAGTTTGCGCAGGTATCCTGTGGGTTGGAGAGTCGCTTTGATGCTGTTTCAGAGCACCTGCGCTACCAAAGAAGCGGTTGCAAGCCTCACAGTCGAAGGTCCCTGTGTGCGCAGGCGCGTCTCGTCGGTGTTGTTTAAGTGCTTCCTCACTTCCAAACATGCGATTACAGATCTTGCATTCCAGGCTCTTTTTGTGCATAGGCGAATCGCGTCGGTGCTGTTGAAGTGCCGTTTCGCTGGCAAATCGTTGATCGCAGAGTACGCAATGGTGCATACTGGGTGCTGGCTACTTGATCAGTCGTTGTGCGTTAAGGTTGAGATATGGGTCATGGACCGACAGCTGAGGGTGGCTCAGCACTCTATTATAAACCGGAAACTGCTCTCTCCATTCCCAAAAGTGACCGGAGATAAATTTATCAATGTGACAACGCACTGTTGCTGAACTTGTCTGCAAGCGCCATAATTGTTGGTAGGCTGTGTCATTGATCAAGCCGCGAATTCCATTCGTCAAAAAGCCACAGTGAATCCTTCATAAATTCAGGGCGTTTACGCAACATTACTGGTACTCGTGCAAAACACCATGGCCACCTCTGGGTTCCTGACCACGTACATTGGCCAGCTGTTGTTACATAACTCTACCGAATCCATCCAGTAAGTTGTCGAGCCTCATATTCAAATTAGCCAGTCTGAGAACTTGGCTCAAACTACCGTTCGGTGATCAAAATAAGTTATCGTGCTGCTCATCAGCCGTTTCCCTGCCAGACTACCTACCAGCCACGCCGCACTCGCACATCGCGCTCGCATACAAGTAGTGCGAACTCGGCTATATTGGCGAACCCACCCTACTTGACATGTGGCGCATTCGATTGGAGTAGGCCCAATTTTTCGATCCGAATGACTGGATTCACCGGAACGCCATCTGCAAAGACGGGCATCGTCGCCAAAGAGACTATGCGGCCCTGCGCCGATAAGGTATGATATAAATTCATAGTAGAGTGAACTCACGTCCTGCATAGAACGGTCCACTTTGCCTGGGCCCACCAAGCTTGTGATTAGTACTGCAGAAGTTGCATCGGGCCGGAGCGCAGACGTATCAGGCATCAGTTCTAGCCGCCCGGGAGAATCCATCCACTCGCGTGATGTGGATCAGAGCTGCAACACAGACATGGTGAACTTCTATCGTCTCTATTTCTCTATTTGTCTTTATGTTCTGGATCAAACCTTGCGTTCGACCCATCACGTAGTGAGGTTGAAAAGTGCAATGATCTGAGGCGGCCGGGAGATGAATCGTTTTAGGTACGAGCCAGCACATGCTTACCGTAACGTTCCCTTCGACATCTAAAAGGATAAAATCCTCCATCATTAGAGCGAATATCTGCGACATCGTGTCAGGTTTTGCCACGTCTGCATTCTACGCGTCGTTATGACTGCCCTCCGACTAATAAGTAAAACAAGTACCCTCTCATGTATATCAGCTCATAGTGTTTAGCTATGTGTGTCTGGGGAGAGCACGTACTGACTACAATCTCGAAATCGATCAATCACATGCGGAAGTGACTAGCGTACAAATGCGGCTGGATCCCGATTGAGAGCCATTTGCATAGGGTAAAGATTCTACAAATGTCACGTGCTGCTCAGCAAATAACAGAGCAAATTTCATCCCCGATTTATCTCGATTACACTGACGGCTGGTATATTGAGTTTAGTATTGCATAAGGGTGCCAATGCGGAGATGCTAGCTCGTGGATAGAACCCCTTTCTAAGCTCACAGCTCAACATCCAATATATTACATGAACCAACAGATATAACGTTAGGAGTAGAGCAAGATCAGCAAACTTAGATAATTGCCTCTATTTACAGATTAGCCAGATAAATATTCCATGGGATCAACAGCCACTCAGCGCTGCCTATGGCCCCTGTCGGCCTGGCAAGACTTATTTGCATCTGTACGGTACTGTCGGCAAGCTCGAGCAGTGTCCATGGCTTACACTACTCTCTTTCAGGTGTCAGCGCGAACATTACCTGCAGTGTCTTCATGCACTCGGATCAAACGGAAGTGGACGTATACTGCTCATTAAAAGAAACGCATTTACTAGTCGAAAAGAAAAAACCTTGTCCACATAACCCTTTTCCGACCTTGGTCGTCTTCCATCAGTCTTCACATTCGCCCTACAGTGTTGTCGCTTCAGGCCAACAACTACTAAGAGGACAGCACAGACAGCAATCGATATCTTCCAAGCAGTGTTGCACTAGATGGCCACACTCCAAGATCTAAAGGGAACCCTTCGGTCAAACATTGTTCATCACGTATCTTCAAGACAAGTGCTTTCAGACACACAATATGAAAGTGGTTTCAACGTCATATTGAAAGGCTCGACAACCTATCAGAGTTTCATACTCCCACAGCTATCTCAGCTCCTGGCCCCTCTATTCAAGTCAAGAGGCCGAATTTCTGCACTCGAAATCGGACCTGGTCCTCGGAGTATGCTAGGACAGCTTACGTACCACGAAAGGAGCAATATTCGGCGATATACTGCATACGAGCCAAATGTCTTGTTTGCAACGAGAATAGAAACGTGGCTCCTCGCAAACTCAGAGGAACAGCCACCGTTCCCTGCTCTCGAAACGCCACCTAATATCCAACGCAACCCGTTCCCTCGGCAGCACGGAGATAAAAACCACGGACATGGCGATCACATCGAGAATGAAGTGGAAAAATACGACATAATCCTGTTTTGTCACAGTCTCTACGGCATGAAATCGAAGCGCGAAGCCATAGAACGGGCGTTGAATCTTCTCGCTAGGACAAGCGACGCGATGGTAGTAGTTTTCCATCGTGATGGCGTCCTCGATCTTGACGGTCTGCTCTGCCAAAAATCTACTTTGTTTCCGACTGGAGTTGTCACAGTGGCGGATAAAAACGAGGTACTAGACGACTTTTGTCCTTTCATTGCAGGCTTCACGATGAAAGGTGAAGGCTCGTATGAAACTGTCAAGATTAGGTGGCGGGAGGTGTGTCGTGCCATGGGCCGCCGTGAGGATGCTACCGCAGATCGTCTAGTGTTCAGTTCACCAGATACCATGGTTGTTTTCACTCAACATGCCACCGCGTTACCCGAGTTGCTAGCGCAGGTATCTATTCTGACAGGCGGAAGAACGATCAAGAACCGACAGGCTTGTATCCGTCGCCCTGCTTCAATTGTCCAACCAGCAACAATCCAACACGTCCAGTCTTGCGTTCGATGGGCTCTAGAGCACAATCTCAGCTTGGCTGCCATTGCTGGGGGCCACGGTGGCCATTGCGTTGTAGACAATGTTGTCTCAATCGACCTGAAAGCGTTCAATGAAATGCATATCGTGATGACAGACGCGGAGAAGGCATCTGACCTGGGTTGTGATGCTCTCGTTGTCGTTGAGACTGGCTGTACAACGGGAGACGTGATCAGCAAGACCATGGCATCAGGCTTGACGGTGCCTTTGGGTTCTCGTCCAAGCGTAGGAGCAGGCTCGTGGTTACAAGGTGGTCTTGGACACCTGGCACGTTTGCACGGACTTGCTTGTGACGCTATTGTTGGCGCTGTCGTGGTTAGTGTCAGTTCCGGTCAAGTCTTGTGTATTGGATGTATACCAAGTCATCATCAGCCGGCTGCATCCACTCGCCCAGATAATGAAGCCGATATACTGTGGTCAATCAAAGGCGCAGGGACGAATTGCGGTATTGTGGTCAGCGTGACCTTCAAGGCTTACAAGGCACCACTCTACGTGGTTCACAACTGGGCCACTCCGTTAAGCAACGGCCTCGAAGCGCAGCTCAAGCTCCGCCAATTTGACGAGCTTGTCGCGCGTAAGTCAGAACGAAACACCTCTGCAGATGCCTATCTGTACTGGGATAACGGCCAATTGCACTTGGGCGTATCCGTGGTTCAGTCTATCACAGCCAAATCCATCGATGTAAATCCTACTTGCGTAGCAGCGACTACTATTCTAGGACCAGAAAGCAGTGTTGCTACTGTGGACGGTGTCGAATTGTTCGAGACCGAGCTGTACGTCTCAAGCATGCACGGCGGACATGGCGGCGGCAAAACCTCGTCGTTCAAACGCTGTCTCTTTGTGAAAGACATTGGTCATCGAGGTGTTGCTGTGCGCCTGTTGGCGGCGATGGAGAGCCGTCCAACACCGCTATGCTATCTTCACCTACTGCACGGCGGAGGTGCGATTGGCGACACTGCGATCGAAGATGCTGCCTTTAGGCACCGAGATTGGCACTTTGCGTGTGTCGTAACGGGTGTCTGGCCGCGTGACCAAGATGGCAGCAAAGCCGAGCGGGCTGCGGTGGACTGGGTTTACAGCGTTGCAGCGGATTTACTCCCTCTCAGTCGCGGTGTTTACGGTGCCGACCTTGGACCAGACCCTCGAGATGCTGCGCTGGCCTGCCATGCATTCGGGCTGAACCGCCGACGACTCGCCCAACTCAAGCATGTCTTGGATCCCCAGAACGTGCTGGCTCACGCCTGTCCGCTTACGAAAGTCCCTCCCGGACCAAAGCTTATCATCCTTGTTACAGGTGAGAGCTGTACCGGTAAAGACTATTGCGCCGGTCTTTGGTCCTCCATGGTTACGAATCGCCATCTCGCCTCGCGCGTGATGAGCATAAGCGATGCGATTAAGCGGCGCTATGCAGCAGCTTCTGGCGCCGACATTAGTCGCCTGCTTTCTGACCGTGCTTACAAGGAACAACACCGTCCATCGTTGACAGCGTTCTTTCTGGCACAAGTACACCACGATTCTCAGCTACCACAGGAGCAATTTCTCAACGTGGTTCGTGACGCCGGAGATGTAGATGTGCTCATGGTAACTGGTATGAGAGACAAAGCACCTGTTTCAACCTTCTCGCATTTGGTATCGGACTTTAAGCTAGTCGAGGTGTACATGCAGGCCAGTGAACGAACGCGGCAGGCCCGTAAAGGCTGGCATATCAATGGCAGTGATGGGCGGACCGGCCTCGAGCAGGACCGGCCAAGTTCAATGGCCTTGGACCACCGACCGTGCCTCATCTTCAACAATGAGGTGGAAGGAAGCAAAGCTGCCGAGGACTTCTTCCAGGAACATCTACTTCCTTACCTTGATGAAGACCTGAGGCGACTGGAAGACATGGTGCATCAAACATCCGATTTCCCACGTCAAGACATTGTATTCCGCCACGTTCTGGGCATCTGCCAGCAACCGGGTGGGTTGGCACTTTGCACGTCGCTCCTGAAGAGTCACTTCACTGGCGATTGGAGCAATGTCGCGGCAATAGTCTGTTGCGAAGTCGGTGGCATAGTCTTTGGATCCGCATTGGCCTTGCAGGTCAACCTACCCATGGTGCTCATACGTGAAGCTGGTAAGCTTCCTCCACCTACTGTTGGTGCTCCAAAACTACAATCGTATGTCTCATCTTTGGTCGGCAGTGACGCGAAAGAAAGGCGAATTGAAATGGAACAAAACGCCATTCCCAGGAATAGCCCAGTCGTGGTGGTAGACGACGTTCTCTCCACGGGGGAAACGCTCGGTGCTGTGCTGCAACTCTTGCACGAAGCTGGCATCGGAAGCGTTGACGTCGTGGTTGTAGCAGAGTTTCCAATTCACCGTGGACGGGAATACGTACGACAACGTGGTTATGGGAAGGTCAACATTCGAAGCCTCCTCACGTTCGGTGGTGCTTAGCAGATAAAGATGTAGAATAGGTTTCGGACATTACGCATAAAAGCGTACAGGGTCTCTCGTAATCAGCGGATACAAATTTCCTTAGACGTACAATCAAAAGGAAGATGACCATCGCGCTCGTAGTTTCACGTGGCACCCACTTTCCGGAAATGCCAATCATACAGCCGCAGTGGCTGACGGAAGGAGAGATTCTGTTGCGGCAGACGTAGCCGCTGTATAGCTGATGGAGACTGCGCCGAGTTGCTTGCTAGCTAGGAGGCGACCATATATACATGCCCTGAGACGTGCTAGTCCAAGGTAGTCAACAGAGGTGACGACCAAGGCCTATAGGACCGAATTGCACCGCAATGAATTCATTGTTATAGATGACTGGTTTCTCGCTAAACATGGAAATGATTACTTTGCCAACCGAATGCTGGCATTGATGCTGCACACATTGCACAAGTACGGACAATCGATGCATTGCTTCCCGTAAACCCATTGCTATCGCCGCACCGTGTCAGCCTGTCCATCTTTATAAAAGGCTTGAGGCTGTAGGACCGTAGTGGTTGCACTTGGATAGATGAGAATGAAACGTCCACTGGGCAGTTTCCATCCTCTGCAAGGCCTTCTGTCAGTGAGTGGGACGAAAAGCTCTCCAGCGGTACTCACGCGGATAAAGTCGAGTATAGTAGAGCCGCTGAGCATTGTCAACGTGGCTGATCGTCTGCTCGAGTTCCGTGGCTGTAGAGTCCGCGCTCCAAAGTCCCAAATTGGATGTCGCAGATATACTGCTCCACCAGAACACCAAGCAATGTAAAGGACTTTGGCAGGTGGCAACATGTAGATGAGGTCGAAATAACGTGGGAAGATCAAGTAACTAAAAAGCTCCGCCCTGCGCCTTGAGAAGCTTGTCACTTTCCACCTCGTCCATCACGTAGACTTCCAGTCTGATTCGTTGTCAATATGTTGCGTCAAGCCGCTCTTTTTACGCTTGCTCTTGCACCACTTGCCGTTGCTCAGATCTCCCAAGGCTTCGAGGATGGCTAGAAATAGACCACCTAGACTACATGTGCACCTGATTGCAACCAAGGTGGACAGATGACGCTCGACAACACGACCGCTCACACAGGCAAGAACTGCATTAGAATCGACGGCGCTGACTGATACCGCGGACACGCATATTCGTCGGCACGACCAAAGTACCCACAAGCAAGCTCTACGCTCGAGCCTAGTTGTGCATCTCCGAGCCAGCAGCAACAGACGCATCACGCGTAACCGCCTTCACCGACTCCCACGTCCCCTTCATCACGCAACCCTCCCATCACAGGCCAGCAACAAGCACCTGCGCATCAGCAGACAGTCTCAGATTCTCACGTACAACCGCGAGTCTGACGACGCGACGCTTCTGCACTCCTTGCCTCAAGGCATTGCGACATCGGTCTCGATCTCGACCAACAGCCGGCGCTGCCTCGAGTACCACGGCGGCTTGATGGAAGCACGAGACGTGGTTGAACGGCGCGGGTGTCGCGGGTTTAATATCAAAGCCGGGCGTTAGTAACGCGACTGCAGCGCAGTGGCGGAAAAGCAGCGTCGTGCCCAAGCTGACGGGTGTGTATTTTGGCTGGGAGGAATATGGCGGTGATACGAACACGTTCTGGTCCGATGACTTTGTGGCCAGCGATGGGAGGATTGGATGCTAGGTCGATGGGAGTGGTCCGGCTTCAGAGGCGCGAGAACGGTCATGGTCGAGGTGCTGCAGAGGTGACTCTCGGATATATGCGCCTGCCCGTATGCTGCAGATCAGGTCATTGTGAATTTCAGCTTTGCAATGAACGCCCTGCCATCACTGTCCCGGCCGGGACGACATCTCACACGCAGCGAAAGTTCAGTGCGTACAATCGCAGCGCCGATGGCAGACTGCACGCAAGTTGTCATCAATGGCTCGAAATGGTCCATGCAATTGTTGCACGCGCGCTAAGACTGGTGCACTTTCTATCGACTACGGTACGCTGATCCACCGACGCTTCTCGCCTCGCGTCTCCGTCTGCGCGTGCGAGGACGCACAATCCCCGCGGTATCACTCCGAAGCCGGTCACAGAAATGTGCACATCGAGGTGCCCGCGTCCGCTTCTTCCCGACCAGCAGGACGCGCAGAAAAGTGAGCTCCTCGTCCGTCAAGGTGCTATTCTGCCGACACGGTCTGGGGCGATGGTGTCGGTCCAGCGTCCGCGAGCGGGCGTGGAGAATTTTGCGCGCGCTGGCAAGCGAGAGATGTGGAAACCGTGTCAGCGATGATCATCGGCACGGCGGGATCACAGCAGACATAAAGAGCGGCGCTCATTTCGTGTACGCGTCACGAGTACACAGATCCGCCGTGCCGACTGCTCAGACACCACCCAGCGGCATGCACGGCTGCACGCTCACTGCTGCGCGCCACCCCCCTGCTGACGCGGAGTCGCATGGTGCGTGAGGTCCAAGTTTTCGCTCTCACGCTTGAGTGTCGTCTCCTTGCCAGCCTGGTACGGGAACCCCGCCTTCTCCCTCGCCATGTCGTTGATCCAGCGAGAGTTGGGCTGCACCTTCTTTTTGCCGTTGGCAAGCTCATCGGCGAGGTACAGCCAGCTCAGCGCGTTGCCGACAGTGCTCACTTCGTCACTGACGTGATTGGCAGCGTAGTTGGCCATGGCGACATAGGCGTCCTCGTCGGTGAAGAGGTGGTTGAGGTAGTTGGCCACCGAGTCGTGCTCGCCGACGTCGACAAGAAAGCCGGATTTGCCGTGCTCGACCTGCAGGGGGATGCCGCCGCGGCGGGTGGCGATGATGGGCACGCCGTGGTGCAGGGCCTCGGAGACTTTAACTTCGAAGCCTTCGCGGGTCGAGAGTTGGAGGGCGACTCTTGCGTTGGACATGAGGATGTTGAGGATCTGGTCGGTGGGGCCGACGCGCATGACGACGATGTCGCCCTTGATGTCGGCGTACTTGTCGTTCAGAGCCTTTTCCGTCTGGTCGAAGATGATTGTTGCATCGGGATCGTCAATGGCGCCGTGGCCGGCGATGACCAGCTGAGGAACTTCGGCAAGGGGCCTGTCTTTCATGTATTTGCGTCGCAGGATGGCGTACGAAGCAAGGACGTCTGGGATGCCCTTTGCTGGATCGAAACGGGCGATTTGAGTAATGTACTGACGGTCCGGGAAGGCAAGCTTGTTGGCGCCCTTGTCCACGCACGACATCTCAAACGCATGCATGTAGTACTGCGTGTCCCAGCTGTCCAGCTGCTTGTTCAAGCCATCGAGCCAATCTGTCGTGGCGGGCAGGTAGCCGACCTTTTCAATCGTGACGTTCTCGGGGACAAACTCGCGAACAGGGTGGCTGATGAAGACATCACACTGCTTGACGTTGCCCCATACCCAGTTCCATACGCCGGCGGTTGGCGTGTCTTGCTGGTCAGCCAGACTAGCACGTACCTGGATGTGGCTCCTGAAGATGACAGGGCGTGTGGGATCCTGCTCTTTGGCGATCCTGACAAGCGAGGGCATCTGCGGATCGTCGACAATGATGACATCAGCACCGCCCTCACTACGGGGAGCAAGAGGACCACCTCGGGCGATCCAATAGCGGTCGGCGTTTTGCCTGGCCCACTCTTCGAGCATGTCGATTGACTTTTGCTCCAGGCGAAGGCCGGTTTCTTCCACGCCCTGGAGAATGTTGTGGTTGTTCTTGGTGATGCGGAAGACGGCGGGCTTGGGCTTGGGGACGTACCTATCGAGCGTGAGTCGAGAAGAGGGTTGCGATGAGCTAGAAACTCACCACTTGCAGTCAATGTCAATCAGTCGTAGGAAACGGATCAGAGCGTGTCTCATCAGAGCAACACCACCGCCCTGCGGGGTACTGTTGAAAAAGGCAATCTTGGTGCCGTTCTTCTTGAGGCTGTCCGCGTAGAACATGGTAGCTGCGTATGTGTTGGAGTGGACGCTCTTTTGGTAGCTGGACTCGTCTGCAATGACGGCGGCGCCGTCGCTGTCGACGCCAACTCGGTTGCGGTGAACGACTGTTAGGCGGGGCTGGTTGGCCTTGCCAAAGTACCTGGACTCGTTGGTATGCGTGCATCCAGAGCGGTGGACAGCCTCAATACTGACCCAAGAGCCTTCCTCACGACAGCATCTGCTTCTTCGTCCACCAGGTTGTACATGGGCTCGTCGGGAGTGCCAGTGTTGTCCTTTCCTGAGCTAGGGTCCAACACAAGAGGTACAATGTCCAGCTCGAGCCACAGACGAGTCGGCAGTTGAGGGCACACTTCAACAGCCTTGGTCGTCAGGCCAGCACCGACAAACTTGTAAAAGTGCTCATCACGGTAGTGGGTGATCTTGGCGATGATGTCGTCGGCCAGGTACTCGGCGCGCTCCTGGGCTGTTGCAGGAGTCGCAGTCCCAGAGTTGGCACCAGAAGACGTGGCCGAGGCGTCAGAGTTGGCACCAGAAGACGTGGCCGAGGCGTCAGAGTTGGCACCAGAAGACGTGGCCGAGGCGTCAGAGTTGGCACCTGAACCGCCACCGATAGTCGTCGTTTCAAAATCCATCGAATAGGTGCCGTCGTGGATAACAAACGCAACGTCCATTGCATTTCTCAGCCCCTCAGCGACGGCGATGCCAATGTACACAGGCTGTAGACGTTAGGTGCTGGTCCTGGGCATCTCCAGGCTTCCAAGACTCACCTCGAGACGTGTCGAAGTTGTCCTGTCCTCTGCAAGCAGCCTGGCCTTGACAGACGTCTTTGCCATGAAGGCATCACGTGTCGTTTGACGGACCATGGCTGGATGGCGAAAGAGAGATGTATCTGCATGATGGTGCACGGTACCTGGCATGATGGCGGTTTTGTAGCGAGTGGTGTTGATTTATGACGTCGATCTAACGTGATGATTCCCAGTGAGACAAGCAGAGGCGAGGTGAGCTTCGCAACGGGAACGTCGAGATGGCGACGAGCCGAGTGATGGGCTGAGTGACAAGCCGAGTGATGGGCTGAGTGACAAGTCGAGTGATGGGCTGAGTGACAAGCCGAGTGATGGGCTGAGTGACAAGTCGAGTGATGAGCCGAGTGATGAGCTGAGCGATGGGCTGTTTTTGGTAATTGACCAAGCCTGGAGGTAGACGCAGACGCAGACGCCGACGCAGACGCAGGCTTTATATGCTGCCATGTGCTGCTGTGTGCTGCTATGTGCTGCGAAATCGGTGGTGACTGTGCGTGTTCCATGGCTGCTGCGTGCTCCATGGCTGCGTGTTCAGTTGCTGCGTGCTCCATTACTGCTTCGTGCTCCATTGCTGCTGCGTGCTCCATTACTGCTGCGTGCTCCATGGCTGCGTGTTCCGTTGCTGCGTGCTCCGTTGCTGCTGCGTGCTCCGTTGCTGCGTGCTCCATTACTGCTGCGTGTGACTGCGGTGTGGAACAGTGCGTTTGCGGACGCTAGCTGAGCGGTCGTCGAGAGACGACAAGCCGTGTCTACCGTTGCGAGACACTGCGAGCTGGTGCGCGGCGCGGGATTGGTCGGTGCGTCAGTGCGTCGGTGCTGGATTGGTCGGTGCGTCAGTGCGTCGGTGCTGGTAGCGCAGAGTCTATTTTGGCCATGGTGTTCTGCGTCCAGGGCGGAAGCTAAGGAGAGAGGACCCACAGCCAGCTAAGGAGAAAGGACCCACAGCCAGCACTGTCCGTCCCATCTTTCGCGCGCCGCCGTGTTCGTTTCGCCCGCCGCCGTGTTCGTTTCGCTCGCCGCCGTGTTCGCTTCGCCCGCCGACTCCCACCACGTCTGCATCCCCACGCCCGCGCACCCGTACCACCTTCGACACCGTCCCCGGCGCGCCCATCTCAAGGGTCGGTCCGCGAGCTGCTCCCCCCCCCCGCCCGCTGTTGTTGACCGCTGCGCGCCCCGGCTGCCAGCCTTGCCCGCCGTGCCAGCCTCGCCAGCGCTCGCCCGCCGCCCAGGCCTCACCCGCCCGTCGCGTCTCGTCCAGACGGCCTCGCACGCGGCGACTGTCCCGACCACAGCGCGGCCATGAACCACGGCTACCCGCCCCCGCGCGCCATGGTGCCCCCAGGCGGGCCCAGCCAGCGCCTGAACGAGCTGCTGGACAACATCCGGACCGAGTTCGAGACGGAGTCGCAGCGCAGCGTCGACTACGAGGGCCAGAGTAAGTGCCCGCGTCGCATGTCCCGCGCCATGGGCGGCCATGGCACAACGTCCGGCTGACGCGCACAGTCTCGCGCCACATCCAGGAGATTGAGCTGATCCGCAGCAAGGTGTACTCGCTCGAGAGCCAGCACAACCAGATGAAGGCCAAGTGCGTCTCCGGGCGTCTGCCTGCGTCGCGTGTCGGATGCTGACCCGCCGCCAGATACGAGGACCGCATCGCCCAGCTCGAGCGCGAACTGGAGCAGCGCGGCGGCCCTAGCCAGAGCGCGCACCACCACGGCGGCCCCTCGCAGCCCCAGCCGCCGCAGATTGGCCACGGGCCCAGCAATCTGTTTGGCGGCATCATGGCCGGCAGCGCCAGCCAGGGCGGGCCAGGCCTCGCGCCGCCGCCCCAGGACGCGAACCCTGCCCACGGCATGCCTCCACAGCTCGGCGGAGGCCCGCAAGGCCCGCCCGGCCTCAACCCAGCGCCAGGCCCGCCGCAGCACTTTGGCGGCTACCAGCCTGGACCCGCGGCCAACGGTGAGCTCTGCGCGTCCGGCGCTCTCTCTCGCGTCCGGCGCTCTCTCTCGCGTCCGGCGCTCCTTCTCGCGTCTTTGCTGACAGCTCGCAGGCTACGGCCAGCCCCCGCAGCCCACGGCGTCGCCCAGCGGCAAGCGCCCTGGCCCCCCTCGCGGTCCTCCGGGCGGCCCTGCGACGCCGCAGCAGAACAACCCGGCCCCCTACCCCGGCTCGCCCCAGATCCCGCGCCCCACGCCTCCTCCGCACCACCAGCCAAGCGCGCTCATGGCCGCACACCAGGCGCCGGTGCCGCTGGCGCAGTCCAACTGCCTGGCGGATCTGGACGTCGAGCAGCTGCCCGCGCAGTACAAGCGCGAGGGCGACGACTGGTACGCCGTCTTCAACCCGCGTGCCAGGCGTGTGCTCGACGTCGACCTGATCCACAACCTGCCGCACCAGAGCGTCGTCTGCTGCGTGCGCTTCAGCCTCGACGGCCGCTACGTCGCCACGGGGTGCAACCGGTCGGCGCAGATCTTCGACGTCGAGACGGGCAACCCGGTCGCCCACCTGCAGGACGGCAGTCTGCCCGAGGACGGCGACCTGTACATTAGGAGCGTGTGCTTCAGCCCCAACGGGCAGTACCTGGCGACCGGTGCCGAGGACAAGGTCATCCGCGTGTGGGACATTCAGACGCGCACCATCAAGCACCAGTTCACCGGCCACGAGCAGGACATTTACAGCCTGGACTTTGCGCGCAACGGCCGCATCATCGCCTCGGGATCGGGCGACCGCAGCGTGCGGCTCTGGGACCTCGAGTCCAACAGCCAGATTGCCAACTTCTCGATTGAAGACGGCGTCACCACCGTCGCCATCTCGCCCGACAACCTCTACGTCGCCGCGGGCTCGCTCGACAAGAGCGTGCGCGTCTGGGACATACAGAGCGGCCAGCTCGTCGTGCGTCTCGAGGGCCAGGAAGGCCACAAGGACAGCGTGTACAGCGTCGCATTCGCTCCCTCGGGCGGCCGTCTCGTGTCGGGCTCGCTCGACAAGACGATCAAGATGTGGGAGCTGACGACGCCGACGCGGTTCGTGCCCGGCAACGCGCCGAGCGGCAAGTGCGTGCGCACGTTTGAGGGCCACAAGGATTTTGTGCTCAGCGTCGCGCTGACGCCGCACGGCGACTGGGTCCTGTCCGGCTCCAAGGACCGCGGCGTGCAGTTTTGGGATCCGCACACGGGCGTCGCCCAGCTCATGCTGCAGGGCCACAAGAACTCGGGTACGTCTGGTCCGCACTGCATGCAGCACCCTCGGGCTAACACCAGACAGTCATCTCCGTCGCGCCCTCGCCCACGGGCGGCGTCTTCGCCACGGGCTCCGGCGACATGCGCGCCCGCATCTGGAAGTTTGACCGCTACAACGGCCCCTAGGCGCGTCGCCGTCGCCGTCGCGGCAGCACACGCAGCCACCGTCGCCGCCGCCGCGCTGGAAAAGTGGCGCGCTGGCATGCGCAGCGCCAAGATGGCGAGACGATGCCAGCCGTGTACATGGGCGCAGCAAAGAAAAGGTGCTTTTCGACTTGGTACAGCGGTGCGATGGATGCCGTCTCAAAAGCGCACGGGAGCGGGGATGGAAGGGATGGGATGATATGGGGGTTTTGTAGCTTGCTCGTGTTTGGATGCAAGGAATCACCTTTGCCGGCATTTAATTCAGCCTTTTTCGCGTCGCTGTTCGAGGAAGTCGTCATTGCTCGTTGTATTGGACGGCCGCTGCGGCTCTTTCATGTGTGTGCTTCTTTGTCCTGCATGTGCATCTATGTGCTTCTTTGTCCTGCATGTGCATGTATGTGCTTCTTTCTCCATCCAGCATGTGCATCTATGTGCTTCCTTCTCCAGCATGTGCATCTATGTGCTTCCTTCTCCAGCATGTGCATCTATGCGCTTCCTTCTCCAGCTTGTGCATGTGTGTACTTCCTTGTCCATATCCGTGTCCAGCTGTGCTCATCTGCAAACCCATCCGCACCGCCACCGCTCCTCGCGCACATGTCCCAAAAGAAGAGGCTAAGCACCCCAAAACTCCGCCCAACCTATGCCGCGCTGGGCATTCCTCGAGACCGCGCCACAGACTTCCCAAAACGCCCCGCGCTAAATTGCAGAATACATTAGACCAGAGAAACGGCTCAGAGGAGGAAACTCCACTTGAGATGCGCGGCAAGAGCGCCTGAGCGTCTAGCCCCAAGAGGCGAGATATACGACGTGTTAGGCGAAGAACCGTACTATGACGCTTCAGACCTTGCCTGAAGACGATAGCAGGTTAGCCAGCGACAAGAGAAAGTGTACAAAGATTCGCACAACATGAAATCAAGGCGGGGAGTCGAGGTAGGTGGGATATCGTGACGAGCCCGTGTGGGGACCAGAGTAAGTTGAGGAAGCATCATGGTAGCCTGGAGGTGGTGGCCTATAGCGGTCCAGATCCTCACGAGGTGGCCCGTGGGGAGTGTACGGACGGGGGGGGAAGTTCAACCGCGTCTGCGAACGCGGAGGGCGGTATGAAGAGGAGCGGTGGTCATACTGCGAGGGACGGGGAATGGGAGGGGGGAGTTCATAACGACAGGGCGGCATGGGAGGGTCGGCTGGGGGTCGGTACGCTACCTTTTTGGCGGGCCGTAGAGGCTCATCGTCATCGCTGAGCGTCAGGTCCACCACCTCTGATGTGCGCTTCGTCCCTGATCGCGGCACTGTCGACGGTTCCCTGGACGGCATCGGTGGGGTGCTGAGGTAGTTGGGTGACTGTGCCAGGTGGCTCTGGATCGAGGCGACGCGATAGTCGGGGATTTCAATCAGGTCGTCGTCACTGTCGTCTGCTGCAGCGGCGTTCCCATTCTTCCTCGGTGGCGTCGCCTCTTTCTTGGTCGACCATTCACCGGTGGGGGATATTGTGACCTGGTCCGCGTTTCTGACCTTGGCCAAAATCTCCTCGACATACTGGTCCACGGCGAGGCCGTTGAAGTGGACAGTCTTGCTGCAGATGGGACAGATCCACGTGGGCGCTTGCTCTTGCAGCTGCAGGAACGATTCGGCGTCGAAGCACTGGTTGTGCGTGCAGATTGTGGATCGACAGGGTATGTTGATGCGCAATGTGGAGATGGGGTCCTTCAGCGACATGACACTCGACCCGACTTCAATGTCAGGGTCGGCAGCTTTCGCCCTCATCTCGTTCAGCACCGACTGCTTCGTAATGACCTGCTTGCTGACGATCTTGTGTACGAGATCTGCTGCCGAGTGCTTCTTCACCATGTAGACAAACAGATTGTACTTCTGCGGCGAGAGTCAGTAAGCGGTCGTTGCAGGAAGAAGAAGGGGAGAAAAGAAAACCTCTTGACGAGCTGAACCTGCCTTGTGAGTGAGAGCGTACGTGACGACGAGGTTGTTGCGGTAGTTGGCAGGCGAGATGCGGACAAAGTCGGTAATGTCTGCAGGCCGCGTCGAGCCGGGCTTGTTCTTGAGGCCCTTGTAGTTTGCCTTGACCTCGTCGCCGTTGATGCGGACCTCAAGCTGGGCGGGGAAGGTGATGTCCGTCCGGGCATAGGGCGGCAGCGGCGCTTCGAGTGATGAGAACAGCAGCAGCCGCAATGTCGGGTCGGCCTTCATGCGCGCGTTCACGGCCTCGTTGATGATGAGATTCCGGGTGCAGTTTTGGCGGTGGCTCGGCGATGCTGGACAGCGTCAGTACCACTGCGAGAGCTGAGATGCGAGAGCTGAGATGCGTTCGACGTGCCTTCGAGTGTCATGTTGCTCAGGATCAGCTCGCGGACCTCGAAGAACGGGCTGTCCCTGAAGAAGAAGGCGGGTGCAGCAGATCCTACGTCTGTCAGTCTTAGTGCCCATCTGGAGAGGCAGCTGCGCGGGAGGCATACGGGCGGGGAGTGGCTGATGCAGGGCGCCGAACTGGGTGCTGCTCGCGTAGCCGTTCGGCTGAGCGCGCCCGTTCATGGCGGCTGGCGGCGGGTTGGGGAACGACGGCGCGGTGGGACTGCTGCTGCTCTGCGGTGTGGGCGCTTCGCCGTGGTTCTGGACGCGGAACTGCAGGCGGCGCAGCGTTTCGGCACTGCCATACGTTGCGGCCTTGTCGATGACTGGTGAAGGTGAAGGTTAGCATGCGGCGCAGGTGGACGTCGGCCGCGGCACGTACGGGCGAAGACGCGGGCCTGCAGGGCGGCCTTGTTCCCCGTCTGCGAAAGGCCCTCCTCTTTCAGGATCTTCTTCAGGTCGTTATTAATCAGCGTCTTGCAGCGGTCGGTCACGGTGGCAGCCAGATGCTGCAGGCTGGACGCCATTGCCGGTGGGAATTGCGGTCGTTGGGAGCGGTGTTAGCAGGCAGGCTCTTCCCGGCGAGACATGGATGGCTGCGGTACGGGGGACGACTGGCGCACGCAGTCGAGGCGCGGAGACGGAGAGAGAGTGGACGAGCAAAGGCTGCGGGCGCAGGGTGCGAAGTAGGATATCTGAGGTTCCGTGGCTCGCGGGTATATTGGGTCGCGCCTTCCTCAGCCCGCGACGGTGCGCAGTGCGTGGCAAGCTGATCTCACGAGCGATCGGATAGAGGACGAGCAATCGAGGAGAGGAGCAAAGCGTCACAGGCAAGAGGCCATCAACCGTTGCCGTCTGCTCCGGCGGCTGTCGCGCCCGCATCGCCAGCTTCGTCGCAAAGCCAGCGTCACTGCGGCGGCGAGCTGGCGCGAGCACGGAGCGTCCCTCGAGCCGGCCGGCGCTCGCTGACTCGGGCCGCGCCTGCAGTGATCATTACGGTAATCGATTGCCACAAAATTATTCTGCCTGGGTCCTTGACCGCCTGGACTTTTTGCGACATCGAATGCAACGCACGAGCAGTCCGTGAAGAATTCCTCCACCACCCATTCCCTCCCCAAACCCCGCGCGTGACGAGCAAAAATGGCAAAGGGACTCCGCGCCTCCACCGAGCGCACGAACCGCAGGAAGCTGCGCGCCAACGTCTTCGGCCCCGTCGAGAAGGCGCGCGCCGAGCGCCTGCACGCAAAGCTGCTCGCGACCATCAACTCGGAGAAGCCCGCCCGCCCCGCAAAGAAGGAGATGGACGTCGACGTCGACGTCGACGAAGAGGGTGCGCAGCCAAAGGAGTCTCTCAAAGGTTCATTCCACCCTCCCACCTGCCGCCGCCGACCAAGGGCTGACTTTTTTTTCTTTTCTTTTTTTTGTAGAAGACATGGACGTAGACGATAAAACGACCAAGAAACCACACCGCTCGCAGAGCGAGAAGAAGACTAAGAAGGAGCGCGCCCGCAAACCGCGGAACAGCATCACCTTCCCCAAGACGCGCGGAAAGGGCGCCCTGAAGCCGTTCACGGGCAAGAGCAGGGTCAGCAAGCGCAAGTGAGGAAGGTGGACAGCGAGTGGGCTGGTGGCACTGGCGTGGACTGACGTGGAACGATATCTACATGGCGTTTGGGATGCATTGCAGGCGTTACATTGCTGTTGCTGCTGCGGGGGAAACGCAGCGGATTGGATGGTACCACGGCGTGTAGAGCGCAATATCAAAAATCCATCTCCCCGACTCATCCATTTTGCTTGCATCCTCCCACGCCTTCATCAGCAGCCAGCACCCCGTTCCGAAAAAAAACCCACTCTACACATTGACTTGCTCCAACAGCGGCTTAGAAGAACCACGTCCTCTATCCTGTCTCCCACGGTACTCGGCACGGCATCGTAGAGGCTGCAAAGGCATTCGTCAAAGCACAGCCGCAGCCCAACATGATCCATTGCACATGCTACATCTTTCCGACATGACGCGCCAAATCCGCAGATCCCAACCGCACTGCTCCCAAGCCCCAGCGCCCGGGGGCGGCCTACAACTACAAGTACTCATATGCCATGCCATGCGTCGTTCGTGATCTAGTAAGTATCCGTCTACGCACCGACCTCCTCCATAATGGGCTGCTCGCGGAACCCGTTCGCGTGCCCGTTCTCCGACGGGCTGGGCGCGTCGAGCTCCATCTTCTCCTGCTGCGCAATGGCCTGCTGCGAGACAATCTCCGCGAGGCGCTTGAGGCGCGGGGTTTGCAGCCCTGTGGGGGTCAGTACAAAAGTCACATAACAGAAAGAGGAGAAGGACTTACAAGACGGCGTGTACGTTTCCAGCGCGGTGATGACGCGCGGCTCTGCGATCTCGTACGGCCCAGAGTCCTCCATGTCGACGGCGGTGAGCAGCAGGACGTCGCTCTTCTCCGTGACGCGGCTGGCGACGGCCTTCATGATCTCGCCGTTGATGGGCTGCTCGTAGTCGGCGACGAGGTACTGGTTGAGCAGCTTCTGGATCTGGTTGGGGCTCAGCATCCAGCAGATGTCCTGGATGATCTCGATGTCGTTGAGCGTCGCCTTCTTCAGCTGCAGCAGCTTGGTCGCTTGCATCAGGTGCTCCAGCTGCAGCGTGCCCTCGGGCATGTCGTGCGACTTGCACCACTCTTCGATGCGCGTGATGTTGTAGTTGATTTGCAGACCACGCTTCCAGGAGAGGAAGTTGCGACGCATGAGCAGGTCATTGAAGGCCGTGACGCCGACGAGGCGCAGCAGCTCCGTGACACACTGTGTGATGATTGTGTCTTCGAGGTAGAAGGCCTTCATGGCCTTGTAGACGCTGTTCAGCAGGCTGAGCAGATTGTCCATGCTGTACGCGGGCGTGTTGCTGCCCTGGAGGAGCTTGCCGAGGAAGCGGTTGCTCTCGTTGGTGACGAAGCCGGGGAGCGATTGCGACTCGATGATGGCGGGGATGATCATCTTGTGCAGCTTCTTCTTGAGCACCTTCATCCACGTGTGGTAGATGTTGAACTCAAGACTCTCCAGATCGTGCTTGACGATCTCGAGCAGGCGGTCGTACTCGTAGTTGTCCGTCTTCTGCTGCTCGTACCAGTCCTCCGCAAGGAAGACAAACGAGAGCATCTCATGGACGTTCGACAACCAAAAGGCGCCGGGATTGATGGCATCGTCGCTGTCATGCTGCATGACCTCCTGCTGGATGGACTGCATGACGTTCGCAAGGAAGCGCTCAGACTCCTTGACAAAGCCGTTGTTCCACATCTCAGAGGTGACGAGGTTGATGAGGTAGGCGGGGAAGAGGACCTCCTTGTCTGTGGGAGGAGGCGTGGTGGTCGGGGAAGGAATCTTCAGGTTCTTGATGAGACCCAGAGTAACCTCGTCGTTGAGCATGTCCTCATCAGCCAGGATGTTCTCAAGCTCAAGCTCGACGTTATCGAGCTGCGCGAATGTGGAGCCAGACAGGTTCTGCCTGTGGGCGGTCGAGCCAACAGCCATCGAGACCGGTCGAGGGTTGTAGGTGGCGCTGAAGCGGTCTAGATCGCGAGTGTCTGGTCCAGCACTTCGCCTCTTTGGCTTCTTCGATGCGACGAGGTTGATGAGGCTGCTGGCGGCAATGGGTATGTTGCCGTTCTCCAGCGTGCTGTGGATTGGTCCAGCGCGCTTCATCAACTCCACCTGCTCCTGCAGCTCGGCGAGCTGCTGACGGAGAGTCATCTTCTCCGTCTCGGTGACATTGCTCCTTCTCTTGGAGTTGTCGAGATCCTCGGTGGTCTGCTTGAGGGACGCACGTAGCTGCTTCTCCTCTTCCTGCAAGTGTCGCATCTTGGCGGTGCTCTCCTCGTAGTTGGTCTGCAGCTTCTTGAACTCGTCCTCCATCTGGCTCAGCTTGGCTGCGGTGATACCGGCCTGATTGGCCTCGACCTGCAGCTCCTTCTGCCTGTTCTCGAGCGCACGGCTCCTCTCCTTGTAGGACTTGATCTGGTTTTCGTAATTGTCGACCTGCTGCTTCAGAGACTTGTTCTGCTCCTTCATCGAGCCAAGAGTCTGAGTGAGTTCGACAACCTTGTTTTCCAACTTGTAGGAAATGTTCTTCAAGTCGCGAGACTCGGCACGCAGAAGCTTGTACTCCTTTCGCGCCTTCTTTCCTCGCCACAGGCTCTGGATGAGAACAATCTTCTTGCGGTATTGCCTCCAGGCTTGGAGCGATCTTTGCGACCTCCAAGTGCGCTGGATGATGCGAGCAGCGTTGCCAAGCCTTGTGTCGAGGATGTTCTTTCGGCAGAGGAAACCCTTTGCTGCGGCCTCGAAGAGAATGACGGACTGTCGCACGACGTGGAATCGCTTGCGGTCTTTCGATCCGCGCCACACCCTTTGGATGGTAGTTGCGGCTTTGACTTGTCTTTGTTCCTCGGCACGCTCCCGGGTCATGAAACCTCTAGCCAGAGACTGCACAGCGACAATGGCATCACGCATCTCCAAGTAGATGCGGCGGTAGTACTTGGCCCTCAGATTCTTCTGGATCATGACGGCGGCATCGTTCAACCTTGCTGTGCGGAGGTTCTCGAGGAACGCAAGCATACCGGCGCGGAAGAAGATCTTGGTCAGACCCATCTGGTACTTGTCGGTGCCGTCATTCTTGCTGTTACCCAAGGCCTTGTGGAGAATGGCCTTGGCCATGTCGCGGATCTCGGGCGTCCACCCTGACGATGGCACCAACATGTAGTAGCGGAGGGCAAACTCCTCATATGTCCATCTTGTGGGGTAACCAGCGCAACTGATTCTGACAGTCTCGAGAACACCACAAGCGCGCAGTTGGCTGAGGACCATGGGTCCATCAAACTGCCAGGCCGCCTTGGCCTCGTTGGGCTTGATGCAGCGAATGTAGTGAACATCGGTGGAATTGATGGTCGCCATGAGCTCGATGAGGGAGGACTTGAAGATGCCTCCCAGTGTGGGTTTCCTGTTGGTTGCTATCCGTCGGCCGGCGGACATTGTGGTTCCCGGCTTCGCGATCGGGGCGGTCTCCTTCTCGCGGATGGACGACGCAACATCCAAGATCTCAATCAAGAACTTGTTGGAAGACGACCTCAGCACCTCCATGTGCTCATCTGGCACCGTATCTCTGTTCTTTTCGATGAAACCATCGGACTCGTATGTGACGTCGACGGCGTAATGGCAGACGGTGAAAGCAGACTTGCCGAATCGCGGCTTCTTGTAGAACTTGTGCTTGTCGCCAGAGTAGTTGTGGTGCAGCTTGGTGACAAACTGCTCATCGGAACCCATGGGCAGACGAGACTCTTCGTCAAGCAGAGACAGAATACCAAGCTTGCCTTCGATCAAGTCGATGCAGGGCTGGTTGTCCGCGAAGTCGATGAACGTCCAATCAATCTGCTCGCGCATGTACTCCTCCTGCTCGAGCTTGAAGACGTGAGCGTTGAACTCTTGCTGCAACTTCTCGTTGGCATAGTTGATACAAAACTGCTCAAACGAGTTTTTCGCAAAATGCTCGAACCCGTAGATATCCAGGACACCAATGAAAGAGCGGGCCTGCGAGAGGACCTCCTCTGTGGCCAGACTCTCGTTGGTGCGCTCGACCAGCCAGTCGAAGAGACTTGAGTAGATGAACTTGGCGACGGAGTCTCGGACGACCACGGCTTGCTGTTGTGTCAGGTTCGAGACGATCTTCTCTCCTCTTGTGATGAGCTGCTTCTTGACCGTCCATTTCGCGAAGTTGGCGGCATCGATTCCGAGGAGGCCACAAGCCTTGACCAGTGCAGGCTCGTCAGGCGCCAGATTCGAGTCTGTCCGTGTGGCGGTGATCTTGACGTCTCCAATGTGCAACAGAGCCGCAAGCAGACGGAAGATCTGAGCCTGTGTCTCCTGCGCAACACCGACCTTTGTCAGAGAGCTCTTTGTTGCCTCGAACTCGGCCTTGTCGTCCATGCCGTCGATGACGGGCGCGCTACCCTGGTTGAGGTAGCTGAACTCCTCGACGGGCTTCAAAGACAGCTCCTGGCGCTCGGCATCAGAAGCACCGGCGACGAGCTGGTAAAAAATGTGGTAGTTGCGCTCCTTAAGCGGCTGAAAGACCAATCTCGAGCGCTCGAGCAAGTAGGTCCTGATCTTGGCGCCGATGATGTCCGTCTGCTTGTTGAACATGATCTCAATGTATTTGCCGAAACGGGACGAGTTGTCGTTACGCGTGGTTTTGGCGTTACCAAAGGCCTCCATGATGGGGTTGGTGGCCAGGATCTGCTCCTCGGTCTCGGACATGGAGTCGATCTTGCCGCGCCGCTTGCCTGGGTTGTCGGGCGACTCGCGGGTTGCGAAGTAGCGCATGATGTACTTGGCGCTGACCGTCTTGCCGGCACCAGACTCGCCGGAGACGACAATGGTCTGGTTCTTCTGGTCGCGCAGCATGTCGCTGGGCGTGTTAGCTTGGAGCAGGGCGTGTGGAGAGGGCGACATACGCAAAGGCCTCCTCGGCGATGGCGAACAGGTGGGGGGCGCCGTAGGAGCGCTGCTTGCCGGCGTAGACCTGCACCATGCCGGGCACGTAGAGCGAGTCGACGCGGGCAAAGGGGTTTGTTGCGATCAGGACGATGCCCGAGTAGGTGTAGATTTCATTCTGCAGGTAGCGCAGCTTGATAGCCTGCAGCACGGCGGGCTCGTTGAGGTGCGACAGGTTGGTCAGGTCGTCGCTGGCCTCGAGCATGGCCGGGTTCATCAGCGGCGGCAGATTCGGGTCGTTGCCCGTCTGGATGGCGGCGAGCGTCGTCTCGATGGTCTTGCTCTGCGCGCAGTCAGCAGTCAGTTCGGCCGGCGCAGTGTCCTGCCCTGGCTATGCGGCTGCGTACCTCCCCGTTCTCCAGCTGGAAGACCAGCTTCACCTTGTCGCCGTCGATCTGCTTGTCCACGACTTCCGAGGCCACCCAGCCCTCGGTCGTGTCGGGCTGCCATGCCCGCGTCCCGATGTCGAATATGTGCGCCATAGCGGGCGGTTGTGTGCGTCCCGTGCGAGTCCTGGCCCGTCTGCTGCGCGGCCTCTATCTGCCAGTTCTCAGGGTCCAGTCCGCCCTGTCTCGCTGTCTGCGGCGCGGCGGGCACTCCAGCGTCTTATTTGTTCGCGTGTGTCAGCGGGTCGACGCGGGAGCTCACAGCGAGCGGAGCATTCCTGCGTACGGCGGTGCGGGCTTGGGGGTGTGGTCGTTGTTAGTACTGTTGTGTCGACCGACGTGCCCGTTCCCGCAGACAACAATGTTCGCCGTGCACAGAGCGGTGAGGCTAGTGGCGGGCAGGGCTGCTGGCCTACGTGGGCCGTGGACCAACCAGCCGGCCGCTCACCAGCCAGCGCGTCTCAGCCTCTCATTCAGGGTGCCTCCAGCATGCAACGGCCCACGCAGACCGCTGTGGCATGGGAGCCTCTGCATGCGCGCTGCAGCCATCACGGCTTGTGCGACCGCGGCAGCACTTGATCGCAGGCACGTGGATTTGTCACTCCAGCATTCGCAGTGGCAATGTCCACGTCGACTCGGCCTCTGCAAGCACACCCCGTGCAAACGTGTCCCGCGCCGATCACTTGCTGTCCGCCGCATTGCAGGCCAATTTCGCGCCTCCTGCTTCATCACGCTCGAACGTGTCACGCCAAGCGCATACTCTGGTAATTAGTGATATGCACCCCTATTCCTCGCACCCATGGATTGTCTTGAAGAATGCGAATGCGAATGGTTTGAATGGATATGTGCTGATCGAATAGTTATATTTTGAAAGAATATGTTTTGGACGATTATATATTTTGAACGACTATATTCTGAACGATTACATTTTGAACGACTATATTTTGAACGATTATATTTGAACGATTATATTTTGAACAAACACATGTTGACCAAACACACTTTGAATGAAAACACTCTAAAAGGAATATATTTTGAACGAACACATTTTGAACGCCACGTTGATGCTTTTGATCTTCTAGCCGGAGTCTCTACTAAGAACCGGAACACACAAAGTCTAGCCGTACAGCACACGCGTGCGGATGCACGACGATAGCTCCTGCAGGCTCTGGAACAGATCCCTAATCTCATCCTCCTTGACGTCGCTGAGGTCCGCCATGAGGTACGCCACCTCGCCTCTCGAGTCGGACATTTGCTTGTCGATGTTGTGGTTGAGCAGGATGCCGTTGACTGCGTCTTGTTAGCTTCGTGCTCATTGTCAGATATCGACTTGACGTACCCTGTCGCAGCACACCGGGCACGTTCTTGTGGATGTAGATGACGCGCATGCAGTTCGCCTCCTCGAGCGACAGACCCCTCAGGTTGACCTCGGGCATGTTGACGGCTCCCAGTGTGGCGCCCTCGTTGACGTACCGGACGAGGGCAGTGGACACCTCGACGCCGATTGCGCTTTGCGCCTCCTCTGTGGACCCACCGATGTGGGGTGTCAGGATAATATTCTTGAGGCCGACGAGGTCCTTAGTCCACGAGTTCAGGTCGTTGGTGAAGTAGTCGCCGTTGCCGGCAGGCTCGTGGGGGAAGACGTCGATGGCAGCGCCGGCGAGCTTGCCAGAGCGCGAGGCCTCGATGAGCGCGGGGATGTCGACCACGGTACCGCGGGCGTTGTTGATGAGGTAGCTGCCCTTCTTCATCTTCTCAAACTGCGCTGTGCTAATCAAGTTCTTGGTGTCCGCTGTCGCCGGCACGTGGAGAGAGACGAAATCAGCCGTCTCGAGCAACTGATCGAGTGTCTCGACCTGGTGCGCTGTTCCTAGACCCATCATGGTCACGACGTCGTAGTAGATGACCTGCATGCCCATGGACTCGGCCAGCACGCTCAGCTGGCTGCCAATGTGTCCATATCCAACTATGCCCAGTGTCTTTCCGCGAACCTCCCAGCAGCCCTTGCTGACCTTGTTCCACACACCGTTGTGCAGTTCCATCGAGCGGTCGGCGAGCTCACGCGCAAGCGCAACAATCTCCGAGATGACGAGCTCAGCGACCGAGCGGGAGTTGCTGAACGGCGAGTTGAACACGGCGATGCCCCTCTCGGCGGCTGTCTGGAGGTCGACCTGATTTGTGCCGATGCAGAAGCAGCCGATGACAATCAGGTTCTTGGCCTCGTTGAGTACCCTCTTGGTGAGCTTGGTCTTCGAGCGGATACCGACGACCTGCACATCGCGGATCTTCTCGATCAGCTCGTCCTCGGGCAGACTGGCCTTGAGCGCCTCGACCTGGTAGCCCTGCTTCCTGAGGATCTCAATTCCCGCCGTGTTGACGTTCTCCAGCAGTAGCACCTTGATCTCCTTTGTGTTGAACGGCTTCAGGCGCTGCGCCATCTGGTTCGCGGAGAGCACATCTTGGGAGTAGCTGCCTGAGCGGCCCTGGCTGACGCTGTCGTGCGGCGGCGCCCGGAAGCTGTTTGGTGGGCTGTGGAATTGGAGGTTCGGGCTCGTGCTGAGGGAGAGGCTGTTCGAGACTTGGCGGGCCAGGTTGCTGATGCCACCGGGGACGTCTTGTGGGGGGGTCATGATGGGCGTGTGCGGATATTGGCGGATTGGTTTACGGGAGGGAAGCCGTAACTCGAATTGGTCGTCGAATCCGGGATCTGCGATAAGTACTTAAGCGCGATGGTTCGTCTTCTGCACAGAGATTCGCTGTGGGGTTCCAAAAAAGTGGTCTGGAGAATCGCGGGGCTGATATTGGTGGTGACTTATGATCAAAGAACAGCAGCAGCGAGACAATTAATTCCAGCACCACGAGCCAGTCATACGGTACCCACTCTTGGAACGGGTGAGTGAGTAATACATCAGGCTAATTGTCACAGTGACTCCCACAGCGACTCACGCGTTTCAAGAGGCTCAAAAATTTGCAGCGCGCCGCATGATGCAATCGACCCACCAGCTGCGCCGACCGCATCTCCGCTATCGGCCGTCGGCCCGTCGCTCGCATAGCGTCCATCATGCCTCGAGTCACAGAGACCGAGCTACGATGATGCAATCGCCGGCTGATGCCAGCAAAACGCCGTTACATTCATAATCTATGGATCGTGGCCTGATGCTCGCCTTGTGCGTTCCCTAACAGCGTCGAATATTCGCCGACCGAACCGCAAAATAGCTCATATATCCTGTCTCGTGACTCCATTACTGTGGTATAACCAACTTTTCTGCATCAAGGGTGCAATCTACAGCTTACCCTCCTCCTGCATGGGCCATTGGTAGCCTGCGAACGTGTCAGCGCATGGTTCAAGTCGTCGCGCAGAGGTTAGGTCCTACCTGCGGCGTCGCTGAACTTGTAGCCGTAGGACGACGTGAAGTCATCCAAAACGGCGGGGCCGCGAGATCCTGTTTCGTATCAGCTATAGCCCAGACAGAGTTTACAACAATACGCACCGTAGGGGTACTCCATGGGGATGATTTCCTTGTTGTCGTCAAGGTAGTGCAGCAGAGGAGAGAAGATCCTCCAGCTGGCATCGAGCTCGTCGTCACGGACAAAGTTGCTGTGGTCGCCCTTGAGCGCATCGAGAATAAGCGACTCGTAGGCCTCGGGGATCTTGAGGTCGGAGAATCGCCGCCTGTATGTCAGGTCGAGCTCTGTGACAACGGTCTGCATGCTGAGACCGGGCAGCTTGGAGTTCATCTTAATGTAGACGGACTCGTTGGGCTGGACACGAATGACCAGCTCGTTACGGGGAATGTCCTTGAAGATGCCAGAGGTGACATCCTTGAACTGAATGCGGACTTCGGTCTTCTGCTCGTTGAGCGCCTTTCCTGCCTTCAGGATGAAAGGCACGCCGTCCCATCGCTCGTTCTTGATGTATGCGACCATCGAGGCAAATGTGGGGCATCGCGAGTCCTTGGGGACTGTGTCGTCCTCCTTGTAACCAGGTTTTTGTCCATCGAGCGACTTTCCGTACTGTCCGATGATGACGTTCTTGGGCTCGATCGCGGTCATGCCTCGCAGGACACGGACCTTCTCGTCACGGATGTCTTCGGCGGAGAAGGAGATGGGGCGCTCCATGGCGAGGAGAGTGAGAACCTGGAGCAAGTGGTTCTGCATAACATCGCGGATGATGCCGAACTCGTCAAAGTACCCACCGCGGCCTTCTGTGCCGAATGGCTCCTTGAATGTGATCTGTTCCGAGTCAGCATTTCGTTATGCTGGTAGCCTCAATCCACGTACCTGAACGTTGTCGATGTGGTTGCGGTTCCAGGTTGCGCCGAAGAACTCGTTACCGAACCGGAGGATCAGGATGTTCTTGACCATCTCCTTGCCAAGGTAGTGGTCGATACGGAAAAGCTCGTCCTCAGACCAGTCGGGCGCGAGTGCCTTCTGGAGCTCGCGGGAGCTCTGGAGGTCCTTTCCGAATGGCTTCTCGACCTGTTCGCAAACAATTAGATATGGTCCCCAATCCCACTCCATATGGCCAACTCACAATAACGCGGGAGATGCCGTTCTTAGGGTAGTTGTTGCGCTTCAGGTGCTGTGAAACTGTGATGAAAACGCTGGGAGGGAGCGCCATATAGAAGATGCGGTTGTTCTCCTTGCGGCCCTTCTCGAGCTCGCCTAGGTGCTTCTCGAGCTCAACAAAGGACTCGTCCTTGTCGTACTGGCCGGAGACGTACGAGCAGAAGCCGACGAACTCCTCGAGCTGCTTCTCCATGTCCTGTGTGGGGGTCTTGATGTAAGACTTGACGCGCTTGAGGTACTCGTCGTGGTCCATCTTTGTGCGCGCATATCCGACGACGCGAATGTCCTTAGGGAGGAAGTTGTTGCGGTACTAGAGTCCATGTCAGTGCGGATGCGGCGGTCGATCGATCATGCGACTTACGAGGCCGAAGAGCGCAGGGAACTGGACTGATTAGCTGAGATGGATGTTGTTGGGCGCTGGAGTACTCACAGTCTTCTTCTTGGCCAAATCACCAGACGCGCCCAAGACTACGATGATCGTGTTCTCCTTGAGCTCCATGGTACTAAAAAGAGGTACGAGTTAGCTCATAATTCTCCGAGACTCGTCGTGAATTCCCCTCAGGTTGCTATCGAGCTACCCCTCCGGTGAAGTCTGGATATCAAGCCACAGCTCCACCATGAACATCAACACCACGGTGGAAGTCGCGGGAAGATATCCAGGGGCACCTCCAGCACAGAGGACAAAGCAACAAGACTCACGTACCCGGCATTGGCCTCGACCTCAGGCTGAATAACGGTGTCCGCCATGGTAATCGCCGGTGGGGGATTGTTGTTGAGGGATGCGGTGGGGTGGGGTGTCGAGGGCAATTGGTGGCCTCGCGGATGTTTAAGGTAAGAAGGAAGGGGCACGTCTCGAGTGAAAGTGCGGAAGACGCGGATGAATTGTTGGCTGGAGGAAAAGCTTCGATGTGGTGGGGTTTAGAATCGGGGCCCTGGCTCTAGTGCGGCGGACGTGGTGTTGCAGGTTCGCCGCCAAAGCTCCAATGATGACGATTTACTCGAGGAAAATGCTTCGCGCAATCATGACGGCAGCCACACATCTTTAAGCTCGCAATCAGTGAATGCCTAGGTCACGCAGTATCACTAAGCCGCCGCACGTCATGGAAAGCATCCCCGGCGCGAGACAGAACCCACACTGCTTCGCCGGAGCCCTGCTTGCTAACGCCGAGCGTGAAACCCCACCAAGTCCGTGATCTTCGCAGCAACTGCTTCACTGGCAGCGCCGAGAAATGTGCGAAACATTGAAGGTCATTGGGGCTTCGGGCTGTTTTTCCTTTGGCAGACAGAACTTACTTCAAGCTGTTGCAGTGCGTTGACACCTCATCCCGTGCAGCTGCGCCGTGAGGGCTCTCCGAATCCGGCAGTCGGGGTAACAATCATTATTGCATCGCGAAATGAGACACAGGTATTGGATTTCCGGACTGCTGCTGGTGCTCATAGATCCTCCGGCCCCTCTTCAGCGGTCCACGAGACCTTGTTGAGGCCCTAACCGCCCGACAAGGCTGCAGGTCATTGACAGCATCTGATCTCTGCAGCACCACTCTAGGACTCGCTTAACAAAGTCCGCCGGAGTTGCTCAACACGGCGTCGAGAGCGTGGGATCTGTGCCGGAGAGATGTTGTGGTTGCTCGGTGAGCGTTGACACGATGAAGTGATTCAGCCCTGTTGAGCGGGCCGATAGGTGTACATCGGCGAATTCACCGCGCGTTGTTGATGAGCTGTATATGTGTGGATCCTGCGCAGGCAAGTCATACACAAAGAGTCACTGCAGGCAAGTAACCACAAATTGTACACTTTGAGAATGCTGTTCGATTCGAAAATCGAGGTGCTGACGAAGCTTCGACATCGATCTGGACCTCGAAGGGGCAATTCTCTTGTCGACATGCAGATAAGACCGGCGGCTGATTGATGCCGTCGTGGGGCGTCAGTTATGTTCTGGAGGTACAGTGGCTACATGCAGGGACTTCAGCCTCTCAAGGCTGTCACGAATCTCAAGGTAAACTCTACACTGGACACATGAAGCCAACTACATCTCCAAGGGAATACTTGACAACTACAATATTTTTGTATGAGACCATGATGTCGTGCCACACAAACATCAAAGGCCGGTACTTCGTACTGTTCATACACGAGCTGAAAGGTCGAGAGTTTTGAGGAAAGTTGCCTTCTCAGTGAGTCTCAAAGAAACAGTCCAGGTCCAGTGTCCGTGTTACGTGAAGGTACTTCCGCAGTCCCAGCCAACGTGACATTGATACAGATGATACAAAGGAAAGTAAAGACGTAATATGTTGGTCAACGTCTCGTGAGCTCTCTACATGCAATAGTTGTGATAACAGCCGCAATTTGCAAACAGTACTCGGGGCCACGGGTGTTCTGATGAATCCAAAACCCCTTCCCTTGAGTTATTGTAATGCGCTCGAAATGCTGAGTAAGATCATGACTCAAGTGCATCTGACAGCGACAAACCCAACGGGCGATAGACAGTGTTGGTTCAGAAACGAATATTTCAGGTGAGCAGGCTGCTGCACGTGTTCTCGAAGTCGAATAGTGATACTCGTGAGTTGCGGCCGCCAGTGCGGGAGTCTCACAAGAGTAGCACATCAAACATATGAACATCGACATCGCCAGCTGTTGTGCATATTAGCATGATGAAGAGAACCATGGATGCTAGTACCATGTCACAATTTCCAGTATTGAAGGCAGCACTATCATGTGCCTTGATGACTGATGATGTGGTCTCGGATTGTGCGTGCGCTAGTGTGTTCACGTGACTACTCGCTTAACGAGTGTGCGCTTTGAATTTCGCGATGGACGCAGCGACAGACCGCGAAGCCCGTTTTCGACCTCACTAACACCAGGTAACCACACACGCCGGAGGCCAGGAATCATTCGCCATGTCTGACATCAAGTCTCACCGTCTCTACGTCAAGGGCAAGCACATTTCGTGAGTGCGCACCGGAGCCAGCATGGAATTGGACATCTGCTAACAGGGCACAGCTACCAGCGAGGGTACGACTGAATCCGCACTGCGCTGCTGTTCTCCGCTCACATGGCTATAGAAAGCGCAACACCAATCCCGGCACCTCTCTGCTCAAGCTCGAGGGCGTTGACGACACCGCCGCCGCACAGTGGTACGCTGGCAAGCGCGTAGCCTGTACGTACAGAGGAACACGGGAGGGTCAGCGTGGGAGCAGGCACTAATGAGTGCGCAGACGTCTACCGCGCCCAGCGCGCCATTCAGGGCTCCAAGATCCGCGTCATCTGGGGCAAGGTCACCAGGCCTCACGGCAACTCTGGCGTTGTCCGCGCCAAGTTCAGGTCGAACCTCCCTCCCAAGTCCTTCGGTGCTTCCGTCCGCGTCATGCTTTACCCTTCTTCGATATAATTTCGGCCACACAATGGGGACGAGACGAACGGTAGATGATGAGCGATGGAGTGGTTAGTGATACGGCGCAAAACCCGGCAACGGCATCGGAACGAAGCAATACGACAGCGAGTCTCATGCACAGTTTCATTTACATGGCATGTTCAGGCTGGTAACGGTGTCACTGTTTTCGGAATTCCATGACAAGGCATTGGCAAAATCAATCAAGATTCCTCCCAAGATCAATGGAAAATGATCAATCTCTCGCAGCACCTTTGGCATTGTGATGGAGAGAGGCAGTCTGTACCAGGGGCCGACGTTGAAAAGCTGTGGCAGCACTATCAAGGGGCTAATATGCATAGGACCTAGGGAACCCGTTCGCAATCACTAGTACCTGAGGTCACTACTCACCTTGGCCAAAATGTCACCGCACTCGGTTGCTACACGTCGTCGAATACACCACGGCATACCTGCGCGCTCGTAGCGCAACACTGGGCGGTAGCATGCAACGAGACCAGACATGCTTAGGCGGCTTCTCGGCCTTTGTACGTGCCGTCCCTCTTGAGGCGTTGCAAAGGCATTCGCATCGCTGTCAGACGACCAAAGACTATGTTGAGGTTGTGCAGTGTGGCTGCCACGGCAGTCGTTCTCGCCTTTTCCTCCACGTACTATAGTTGAGTTCGCACATGACAAGCCAAAATATCGAAGGAGACATAACCCCACCTTGCGCAGCAGTGCCAGTCCTTCGGACACATCCTCTCGTTTTCTTTCCTTCTCACTTCCTGTGCTGCTGGACAGGGCATTGCACGTCTAACACGCAGTCCAGATCTTGGACCGGCTGCTACACTCGCTTATCATCTATGGCTGACGCCATATACCAAGGCTGGGGCCAGTGAACATATTATTTCTGAACCTCATCCTTGTCACTGTACGACACTCCATCCCCGCCAGCTTTACATCATGTCGGGCAACTTGGATACCGCGCAGATCAGGCTGCACTGACGGCTAACAAACTCGCCTCGACTGCTATCGCGCTAGCAATCACGGCGATCATTGCAGCCTACCTGCAGATGCCGCTCGGCAGCGACATGACAAGCAATGCACTTTGGAAAACGAATCGAGCGGCGATTGACGTGGCAGCCCAGGAAAGGCGTCTGCTGCCGAGTGTGAGAAGAGTCAAGGTGCTGTATCCGCAAGTCAGTCTTCGTCTCTTTGATCTCCTGGAGGCTGCAGAAAAGAATCCCAAAGCCACACAGCCGCCGGCCGCAGCGCCGGATGGACCTCTCGCAACATGGGCTCAAGTCATTAAAGCTTTTGGCATATCAGATGCTTCTTTTTTACTTCAACGTCGACTGAGCGCGGACGCTATACCCACTGCGATCGATGTGCCGCTTCAGCGCGTTCGTCTATTGGATCTTGGACAGCTCGCACTTATCCTAGGCTGTTCTAAGGTAGAGCTGAACGTCGAAAGCCGCCACTTCCGTGCGGTAAGACCTCGCTGCATTATTACGACCGAAGATATACCCACTTTCGGAAATGTAATACTCTTCGAAGGCGACGCTGATGCATTGAGTCCTCATGAATTCGGCAAATCCCATCAGCACGGCTGGTATCTCGCAATAAGCGTATGCATGGGTCAATTACCGATGGAAGAAAGTCTTGTACCTGATGACTGGTTCCGAAGTTGTTTGGCAAGGTTCTCGGAATCAGAAAGAGATCTGCACCACGAAGCTGTGTTGCTACAGGAGCGAGTTGACCATCTGGGATCCGGTGCAACTGTTGAAGCAAGCCTATCATCGATCAAACAATGGCAGTCGGAGAGCAAACTGATCGTTCCCAGTATTGTTTCTCTTGCTGCGATAGCTGTATTGCCCGGCGCTTTCATGTGCTTTCCGAAACAGCTGTACTTGGGCGGCGTTGAGGTATGGTGCAGATTCGAAGCCCGTCGACTGATCCGCCTCAACGCCCTTATGCGTTGATACGGTAAATTGCTATTCAGGTCCCATGACACCCAAGACAAGTGTCTGAATGACGAGCTTGGCTTTCAAAGGTCGTCTCTCAGACTTCCCACAAACAACGTCTACTTCAGGAACTTATCTGCATACAGCTGGCTCAACAGCAATCTTCAGAGTGTCCATGACTCGATGTCAACTTGGACAAAGGACGCTATCTACGATACATTTCCAGGTTCACGATCTGTCTATAGTGTGAGAGCGCTGATCCTACCCTGGACCTGGGATCTCATCCGAACGTACGATCTAGTCTCATCTACAAGATCAGAGAGGTGAAACGCAGGGCCAATTCTTCTGCATTCCTATGGTCGCAGATAGTTCTCATTGATGTAGGTATCCGGTTGCGAATCGAACGCAGTGCTGCAAAACTTGATGGTGACGCGACCAACCCGATTACCCACTCCAGACTATGCGTTCTTGATGCGATCGTTGAAATCTCGTGGCTTTCCGGTCATTCACCGCGGCTTGAGGAAAAGAGAAAGCAGAGAAGGAAAGGCCAGCATTCTCAACATAATCTGTTCGTAAGGCGAACAACGATCTCGAAGCACACTTGACTGGCAAGAACACTTCTATCAACGCGTCAGGCTCGACCCAGAGCGGCAATCACTCAACCTATGAACGTCAAGATTGTAACGTAGGAAATGCAAAAGTCCCGATGACGTCATCGTCTGAGACTTTGATAATCTCAAATAGTTGATTTCATTCTTTTATTTATTCACAGACATGTACCTGAATAGTACCGAGAGCTTTTAGGCCTTATTTAGCAGTATTCAAAGCTATATTGCTGCGGTATTGAATTATTGAAGCTGTGCAGTGCGTGGTAGAAATCCACCTTACTGAAAAGACGCAACCAACAATTCCATATACGAAATCATCAACTGCTCAACCATCATTACTGCATCAATAGTACGCCTTATTACACCGCCCACGTTGCTCGCGCATATCAAATGAACATTGTTTTGAGTCTTCGTCCCGTCATCACTTCTCAACCCGCCCATCCACCCGATTCGCTCTATTTAAATGTCCATCTCCGAGACCATCCAGCTCGTAGCTTGGAGAAGGCGCGAACGCAAAATTTTCCACCTGCTCCAGCAATTTGGCGCTATTTCCTCGAGATGTAGATCTGGCGCTGCGGGTGCGGTGCCGATATAGCTTCCCGAGGTGTTGTGGGCGTATTTCCGGATACAGAGACTGGGTTGTTAGCATGGGTGAGAGGGAGTTTAAGAGATGTTGGGAATCTCTGCTGAGGAGGTATTTTAGCGAAGAGAGGGAGGTCCTTGGCGAAGACAGGGTTTTACGAAGAGGGTTGGGGGAGAAGACGAACTCGCGTGTCATCTTCCGGACAACGACGGTTTGCACCATTTGCCCGCCTGGGTAAAAGAAGTGGATCACCGGCACTGTGATGCATTCGTTTGGGTCGCCGATAGTGAGGTTGTGCATTGGAGCTTGTTATCTCGGTATATGATGCGGGCGGCGCGTCATTTGGTGAATCAGGGGAGGGGACAATCGTGCTGGTCGCGGTGTTGGAGGGGATGGAGGCATGAGAGCTGCGGGAGATCATGTCCACGGAGCAACAAGAACAAGAATTATCGTAGAAATATCGTCGAAGTTAGTTGGAAGGGGATTTGAAAGGCTTAAGCATGACGAGAAACGGCCTCGTTCTGCTTTATGTCTCGACAAGTCATGTGGTGGCGATGCAGCCTTGCGAGACTGCAGCCTCGTGGTTCATTTTGGCCGCTTTAATTGATCGAATGAGCATATGTACTATATACGAATAAATTGCTAGGCACGAGCACCGGTGAGCGAGCCTTGCAAAATCAGGAACTGTGTTTCGTGCGCTGTTGATTTGGCGGATCAATCTTGACTCAAGCTCGGGCTTCTCGAAGGTATACAAGCTGATTGTGCTTCCTATACCGTGTTGCCAAAGCACTGAACGACGTTGGCTCTTGAACAACAGTCCCTTCGAATCAGGTCGATATAGATTAAATCTCGGAGCTCACGCAGAAGCTTTAGGAACGTGTCGTAGAGCGATTGGCGTGCATTCTTGGGTAATGAGACTGGAAAGTGTCAGCTATTTGTAGGTCATGATCGAAAGTGCACGGCGTACTTGCCACGAAGGTGTTCCGGGCAGATATGTGGAGTAAGACTTTGACCGAGCTTGCCGATCCGCTCATCGAGGATATTTATTCTGCATACTCATTTTGTAAGCCTGTCTTAATTGTCCATATCTCGTCAGCAACGTTGTTTGTGAGAAAATCACGCGACAAATTCTCTGAGCCCATTTCCATGTGAGGTAGGCAATGACGGAGATGACATTGTGTCTGTTTGAGCATGGACATCGACTCACAACCCATATTGGTCCCGAATAAGGTGGTGCCGTTGTGTATATTAAGCCCGCCAAGGTAAAAGATAGAACTGCTTGATCATCCGTATAAGTATACCTTCATGTTCATGTCCGCGCATGACCTCACCGAGTGAGCTCAGTAAGCTGTAAACTGCAGCCGTATGCGAGAAGACAAAGGCGGGCACCATACCACAGAGTCTGTCCGGCTGAAATTACAATGTCGTCTCCCAAACCTCTAAGTAGCTTCTGTAGTGGCGAGGTTGATGCCATTATACTGGTCTGTGCCGTGGTAAGTTTTGATTTGAATTTCGCTTGCCCTAAGATGAGCGATCTCGCGTAGATGACCGAGAAATCTTCGCTGGTCCGAGACGCCGCTCATCACATGGCCTGAACTAGCATGCTGGATGATGTGGTATTGATTTGTCGTCCTTTTGATGACCAAAGACGGGCGTATGGTCTCCTGAGATGCGTGCTGTTGCCGCTTGGACCTCAGAACAAACCAGTATCTCGAGCACTGTACAAGAAAGAGGTCGCAGACTGGCCCGATGTAATGCAAAGGATTGGCCAGCAGAGAACCAAAGGCCAGAATTGGGCATGTCGAATTGTCATTGAGGTGAGAATCACTTCGGACAGGAGGTCTGGTGCACTGCTACGCCACATGAAGCCCAGACTCAGGACACTGTGCGATGCCTCCATGTGCGTCCCCCTCGCCTGTTCGAGAGCAGGATGAACCATAGGACGAGTTGGGTGCAACCAAATGCATGAGATGGCAGAAATATTATGTCCACTGGGCTCTTTGCTGCTTATTCGTCTTTTGGTGATGCGTGTCCGTTTAATTATGGCAAACAAGGCCAAACGTCACTTATTGAGATGTTGATTGGCCGGCTGCCTGGTCCCGTTGCCACGATTGGATAAGCGACTGCTTTCGCCAGACTCAAAAATATTGAATTGGAAATTCAAATCGCCTTTGGTGGAAGTCGAGGTGATAAATAGTGTGGTCAGGAGTTGATAGTCAGCAGTGGGGCAGGTGCGAGCGGGCACTAGTCTGTATCATGATTAGTGTTGACAGGAACTTGGAAAGCGCGACGCGTGGGGGCCAACCCGTGGAACGAACTGCTTGATGCTCGCTACAAACGTCGCCATCGTCATGTCATCCTGCATTATTCAGAGCTTCGCGTCATCTCGCTGCCGAAGAGCAGCAGACTTGAACAATGGAGACAGTGTCAGCAGTCTTTGGCATTGTACGTATCCCCAACCTCTATTTACCCTGCAGTAGAGCACACGAACTAGCAAGCAACTCAAGCTTTTGGTACAAGACTGACAACGACCCTGCAGATGGCAGCGCTGCCGCAGTGCATCCAGTCGGCGAAGGAGCTTTACGACCTACGTGAACGATACAAAGACGCCTCCGTGCTTATCACCGCTATTTACTCCGAATCAATGGTGATCGCCGCCTCGCTGTCCCAAGTCCAGAACCTTCTTCAGCACGATGCGCTCCTCCAAAAGCCGCAGTTACTCGAGACTTTTGACCGAGCCTTGACAGGATGTCGCGTTGTGTATGGATGTTTAGAAGAGGAGGTCCGCGATCTGGTGGAGAAGGCTCAGCGCAATGAACTTAAGTTCAGAGACCGGGCAACATACCTCCTGAAGGAAGACACATTCAAGGAGCTTTTGACGCAAATACGAGGGCAACAGTCTGCGCTCAGCTTGCTCATCCAGGGCCTACAGATGGAGTCGATGGCGGATATGAGGAAGCTGGTCGAGGCCAACAGCAGCAAGCTAGATCAGATTGTCAAGCGGTCAAAGACATTGCGCCAAACGCACCCACGTATCAAAGTGCCTGACTCCATCTTTAGCTATGAGAGTGGGGTCGCAGATGCGTCAGACGCCGAATCCATCGTCAAGTCTACCCACTTCGAGTTTGACGATCAGGTCATCAGTTCAAAAGCATATCAACGAGCCATGGCACGCTACACGATGGATACTGCGGATGTCCCTCTAGACTTGAAGGAGCCGGAAGCAGTAGTGGAAATCGAGGTCGCAGAAGAGAATTCCACTGAGTTGGGCACTATGAAAGGGCCTGAGCTGAAGCGCAACCCGGTTATTGAGGCCAGGTCACAGCAACTCGTTGCACAATTCACCTCAGGATCCGAGGAAGAAGTCGTAATGGTCCTAGCTAGACCAACGCATGAAGAGACATCGCCCAAAGAGGAAAGAATGGACAAGTTGGACTCCCTTGAGCGAGATGTGCTGCCGTACATGCCACGCATCACATCGACAGCACCGTATTTGACCCAAGTTAGAGCTGATGCCTTCGATACCATTGAAACCAAAATCGACAATAAGTCGGCCCGCGTGCCACTCCGATCGTTCAGCGAAGGACCCCCCATCGTACCAGATGCGACCCCACCCCTACCGCCACGTCGCACAAGTGGGCCACAGCTTCGCTCACAAGATTCTGCCGCTACATTGAAAGCACGATCAAAGTCGTCAGACGGAAGCTTGAATACTTCGGAAGCAGGATCGATCTTGTCGCAGGTATCAGAAGCCTCATCTCACACGGCCTATGAATCCATGCGGCAGAGTCAGGCAATGTTCAACAATCCAATAAGAAAAGCGCCCCCACTCGCACACAAAGCATCACATGTTCTGCTGGGCGACTTGCAATCGGATTCAAGGAGTCTGGCATATCAGGGTGAGCCTTCGTGTTTCGAAAGCGGGGAAATGCATGCGATTTGGTTATCACTCGTAGAAGCCGAGCGCAACTTCTTCGACCGCATGACGAGACTACGAAGAATGTTTTACGACAACGTCATACGGCAATGGCCACTGCTCGAGCCCCATCTTGGTATTGTGTTGATTGGTGAGCAGCTCGCTGGAACCAACAAGAAATTTCTCTGGTTGCCTATGGAGCAGCAGTTGTCAGAGTCAGACCAGGCGACCTGTGACCCTGCCATCTTTGCAACCTGGACCGAAAATGTTCAGCGCATGTTCCGTGAGTACTGCCAAGCACTGCCACACGCGATCGGAGCACTACGAGCTACGCAGATCAATGATGGAAACTTTGCTCCGTTCGTCAATACTCTTGGTCTTAGCATTGCCTACTTCGGCAAGAGCTGGGAAGACTACCTGAGACTGCCTGTTACCGAGCTTGATATATGTATCGAGAGCATACGGAGTCTCGTTAGCATAGCGAATGATCTGGAACAGCCTGGTGCGGATGTAGAGACGCAGCGGCTGACGAGCTCTTTGAACGCGTTGGACTGGCTCAAGTCATCGTCTGCATCTGTGCTTGAGCAGTCACAAGGTCGAGAAGACATGCAGAATCTGGAGCGTCGCATCCACACGCTCGATACAGACATCTTGTCTCAGCTCAGCTTGCTCGACACTAAGCGCCGTGTGAGGTATCAGGGCAGCATGACAATGAAGCTGAAGAGCAAAGGGCCCTGGCATGCTGTGCACGTTGCGCTCCTCGACAACTATTTGTTGTGGGGCAAGATCAAAGCTCAAAGGAAGACTGCCGGCGAGAAGGTTATTGTCCTGGACGCAGTAAGTGCATTTGTTTACTACGAATCGCATATACTAACAATCACAGCCCATCCCTATCAGTGAACTTGAGGTTAGCCTGCCATGCGACCAGCATCAATTTCAGAAAGCAACAATGTTCGATGAAGTACCGAGGAACTCCATCCAGTATATGATCATGATTAAGAGAAAGGATTCAGACGGCAAAGCACATTTGCTTGGCTCGCCCACATACCAAGACCGAAGGACTTGGATGGACCACTTCGAATTAGCGACGGAAAAGAGGTGAATCATAAAATTCGATTTTCACACTCTGCGCGGCTGAGATACTGTGTAAGGACTGGTTTCAGGCTGGTGAATCACCCGTGAAAGAAGTCATACGAGGGGCGTTGCTTCAGCACGCAAACAATTCGGGGGAGATGATTAGCAAGCTTGCTGAAGCAAACTCCTTGCAAACACCAGACCATCACAACGACCTACCAGCCACTTCAACCACACAGCAATCTGACACGCTCCACAATCAAGAAAGAATGGCAACTTCGCGAACTCGTCCGAAAATCCCGCCCAGCGTCTCATCGGACGATGCTGTGGCCATTATCCCTGTCAACGACCCCGAGTTTTCAACCCATCTGCAAGACACGACCTTCAGAAAGACGGATATCGTGCGGCGATGGTCTACACGAACCCGACGCAAGACCACCATAGTTGGAGCTCAAGTCTTCTTACTCCGCGCCGAAGACAAGTTTGAGTACACTTTCGGCCGCATTTCAGCAGCTGGCGCAACTACCAACATGCCGGACGTACGATTACCTGGCTCCAGAGTCGCAAAGCAACAGTTCAAGCTTGTGCCGGATTGGGAGGTCAATCCGTGGCGCATCCACTCGATGTCCGAGACCGTCTTTATCGTGAATGATGTACCACTGCAGAAGCCAACACCGCGAACTAGGAAGTTTAAGGACCCTTTTCCGCACGTATTGTATCTCAACCAGACTGGACTCAATCGCGTCGTTGTCCAAGACGTGCAGATTGACATTTGGCTAACGAAGAATCCACGAGAAGTGATTACCTCAGAAGACTATCAACCTGATCTTGTGGAGCAACCGCTTCAAAACGTCCAGCACAGGCTGGAAGACTGGGCTCAATCTCATTATCTCCCCGGCTCTAACCAGGTCTCCAACAACTCCTTTTCAGTGCTCCAGCGATTCACTGGCCAGCAATTTGTTGCCAAGCTGTTCCGTGACAATGCGCCACGTCGCGACGAGGAGTTCCTAATGTTCAACAGGAAGCAAGTTGATGCATCTATCGTGCAGTACCTACAATCTACCGAGGTTGCTAGCATACCAGTCATCATCACATCTTTACACCATGGTTTTGCCTCATATGCCTCTTTGCGCCAAAGCCTCATGCAACGGCATCCGGGCTCACGCTTCTCAGTCGCAACAAAGCTGCTTCGCCGCCTGTATCCGGCACTAGAGTTCTTACATTTCCATGGCATTGCTCATGGCAATGTCTCGCACAACAGCGTGCTTATGCATCTTGTCAATGATAAGGTGGAGCAAGTCTTACTTGTAGACTATTCCACCGCACATTCGTTCTCGCTTGGCGACGCGGCCCCGAAAGACGCTATGGTCGCTGATGGGAAAGCAGTCATTCAGCTGATCGATGATTGTAGCGACCTATGGACTCTACGAAGAGTCGCACCCAAAGACGCCCAGAATGAGAATGTCTTGCGGCAACGCACTTTGGAGGCGGTGCGGAAGTGTAAAATAGTGAGTCGCTGCTGCCGTGACTACTTCGGTCGTCAAGGCAAATTAAAGGCCTCAGAGAAAGGCAAGAAGCTGCTACGGCTGCTTGAGAGAATGGAGATCGAGTGCAACCGCGCACAAGATGCACAGCTGTACACCAGTGCCCTGCGAGAGGTCGGCCACGTTTTCAAGTCGACTTTAGACGGCATGCGCGAGGAACACACCCAAGCGCACGGTCTGCCCAGACTCGGCGAACACAACACGTGGAATCTATCTCTAGGCCGCCCGTACCTCGATGGGTTAGTGACGCGATTGTATCACGATCGGTGGGATCTAACTCCCCGCGAAATTTGTGCGAAAATCAAGGAGCTCGCAGGAGATATTGAGGACCCATGGGAAACGTTTGAAGTCACGACAACGTTTGCCTTTGACCAACAAGACGTCCCTACAGGTCTTGACCGTGATGGAAGGCCAGCAAGCCGCAATCTACTTGCATTTACCAAGCAACCAATCCTACTCTGGCTGGCAGTCTGCTGCGAGATCTATACAGAGTGGCGCTTATCTATCGAAATGGAGGTCGCGAATAGCATCCGATCGCCAGGTATGGGCGTCACTCGTAAAGAGCTGTACGGTCTTCAGCGCGCACTGCTAAGGCACAGCTTTCTCCCACCGAGTATGCATCAGGTCTTCAAGTACCTACTGAGTTCATACGACAAGCCGCCTGCAGACGTGTACACAGTCGACGTCCTGCACCAGGTATGCTATCATACTCCGTCGAGGATGTTCAACGTGACGCAACTCCAGCGGCTGTCGTCTCCTCAGAACCTCCGGGCTTGCATCACAGAAGGCAGGGTGAGTTCCAACCACTTTGCTGAGGTGCGCGGCAGCCCAGTGTTAGAAGGTTGCTACGTATCGTTGGCATTGCTTCCCGCATTCGTCGAGGGGCTGGGCGTCACTGTGCGTGAGATGCCTAGTCCATCCCAGGACTTCCCTGCCTTCGATCCAGCAGACTTCAGCCAGGTGCTACACAAGGGTCGGATTGTGCTTGCGCGCAGAGGTCTGCTTGCTTATGCGACGATGGTTCGGAGCGGTGATCAGTGTTGCTGGCACGACCTGACCAAACTCGGGATGGATTTTGAGACACCCGGCGGCTTCCTGCCCACGTACTTCGGCGACGCGCAGATCTTGCCGCCACTGCCACCTGGTGGCTTTCACGCGCGACCTGAGCACTGTTCGGGCTTCGCAACAGACGAGCAAGATGACGACGCTTCAGTAGGTCGTAGTGACAGGCGGGTGGTTCTTGAGGCCAAAAGTCCGGCTGTGAAGGCCGCTGCCTACAGGCGATATCACAGGCGATCACAATCAGCGAGGCACAGTGCTATCGACACACCTGTCCAGTCTGCGCTGTCCGCTCTGCTGAGGCAACGCGAAGCAACTCGAGCAGAGGCTTTAGCGAAGCGCAAGGTCGACGCAGCGACTCCTGTCACGCCTCCAAATCGGCGCGAACGAGCGAGGACTTCGCAGCCAAGCACGATCCAAGACGTCGAGAAGCTCATCTCGCGACTCCAGCGCCCAGTAGCCCCTCCATCGAATGGTCACTGCGCATCCGCGCCAACACGATCAGCGACGTCGCGGACGTGTCTCTCCAAGAGCCGCCGCCCTCCAACCAAGACGCTGGTGCCGCGCACTTCTGCCCCACGCTGCGGATGCTGGATGAAGGGTTCTACAGCTCGCCGACTGCGGCGATACGGGATGCAGATGCGAGTGACAGGGCGGATGGTGAGGGCAGCTTGGCGAGTACGGATGCGGGGGTGCGGGTGCGCCAGGACCGGTGGGGTATAAAGACGATGGCCCGGATTAGGGGTGACCACGCGCGGTGCTGGGACAGGCGAGACGAGGCGAGACGAGGCGAGGCCTGCGGGGCGGATGTAACGCATGTCATGTCTACAGTACCCATCCTTGGATAGTGGGCTTGGTCTTGATCTACGGAACAGGTCTACGGTATCGATCGGTTTATGCCTTGCCGTCCGAGAACTGCACAACAGCCCACTTCCCACTCCACGCCCACTTCCTGCCGCCCGCTTCCGTGCTGCCGCCGTCCATCTGCCGCAATTCCTCGTCCCTGCCCGCCGGCAGTCCGACGACGACGTCTGCCTTGCACGTCCGGAGGGCCAGGACGCGGACGCCGGAGCCGGGGCCCAGGGGCCCGATGGCGTCTGCGAAGGGCGTCGTGGGATCCCAGGCGGCCTGGCGGTGTCAGCGGGAATGAAAAAGGGAGGGGGAGAGGGGGGACATACGTCGGCAGTGAGTTTGCGGTAGTTGAGATCGCCCTTGAAGATGACGAGTTCGCTCTCCTTCAAGTCGGCGTACAGCTCCGGTGCACCCTTGGGGAGCCGCCAGTAGCTGCCACCCGTCGTCCAGAAGCCGTTTGGCCGCAGCACCAGCTGGCCCTCGGCGTAGATGCTCGTCCAGTGCTGGAACAGGAAGGTCAGGGCGTCGTGCTCCGCGGGGGCGAGGGGCTGCGCCGTCTTGCCGGCGGCCTTGTCGGCCTCGCTCAGCGCGCTGTAAAAGGTCTGCGGCGCTGCGAGCGCGGACAGCAGCTTGGCAAAGTCGGCGGGCAGCACGTCGCTGACGAACCACGGGATGGACTTTGGGTGGAAGACGACGGCGGTGGCGAGCCCCGCAGCGACCAGGTAGCCGGCCAGCAGCAGGTCGACGAAGAGCTCGAAGCCGGCGTTGTCGAGCACAATGTCGACACGACGGTCTTTCGTGCCGGCTTTCTGCGCGGCACGGAGCGTCTGGAACGCCTTGTCCAGGTCGTTGACGAGGATGTTCTTCTCGCTGTTCTTCCGCGCCGCGCTGCCCTGCAGCTGCTGGATGTCCTCGTACGACAGATTAGTCAGCAGCGAGAGGTCGGTCGCGTTGCCCCAGAGACAGATCTCGCACATTTCTCGGAACAGGAGCTCCTCGGCGGCCTCGAGGTCGGCGGCCGACTGGGCGCCCGCCAGCGTGTGCTTCTGCTGCAGCTCAGTGACGATGCTCTTGTAGCGGGCGGCCAGCTCGAGGACGGCGGGGCGGCTGGACTTGAACGTGTCTATTTTCTGGCGCGCGAAGATGTCGTAGTTGCGCCAGTGTTGGGTTCGCTTGAACACGGCGGATATGCGTCTACCTGCCCCCGTCAGCCGTCGGCGTCGTCAACATCACGATCGCGAGAAGGCCAGACGCACCGGTACAGATAGCACTCGGCATACAGCCACGGCACGCTGTGCCACCTGCAGACGCCCCGCGTCGCCAGCTCGTCGTTGTACGCGGCCACGTCCGGCTCGCCGTCGTCCGGGATGGACGTCAGCTCGCGGTCGTGCTGCAGCTCGTACTTGAGACGCGCCAGCTCGGAGACCACGTCCTTGCCCTCCTGCACCGTTGCGGCGTCGGTGGCGGCCGACGTTGACCTGTGCACGTCGTCGATACCCTGCGTGATGATGATCGGCCAGCGTTCGCGCGCAGACGTGTGCGCGAACGAGGCCGGGTCGCTGGTGCGGTATTGCGCGGCAGGGAACGTGTCAAACTCCATCTTGCTGCGTGGATAGCCGGTGGGGGTTATGTGCGGCGGTTGAAGCGCGGGCGCGTCGTCGCGAGAGCCATGGCGGGGTGGCGGGGCTTCAACATTTTCTGCAGGCATGTTCCTTGGACTGACCATGGGGGTGCGGCTGCGCTTACGTCTTTGGGCTTGGCTCTTGTACCGCATCTTCATCGCATACACCGTAGTCGGCTGAAATGTTGTCCTCAGACTTCTGACACTATCTGCTCAAGCACATCTCTCGCCATACTCGCGCAGCCTCATTCTCAATCTCTCAGCAAAGCTCGTCACTTCAGGCCCTACCCCTCGTCCACCATCATTGACTCCATGTCATGGCAGGCCGTGCTTGATGACATATCTCATCACGTGGCCGGCCCTCTGCCTGATCCCACGGACTGCGAGTGCTTTCAACCGCCAACATGGAGCCGCGCTATCTCCCGCTCGAACTTGTGCTCAACATCATCACATGCTCGCTACCACCATCGGATGTGATGCTCCCTCCGGCTCATCATGTGACCAAAGCTCTGTTGACGTGGACCCTTGTTTGCCACGAAACAAGACGACTCGCCAAGCGCTACTTGCGCGAGCGCTGCGTGTACCTCAGCTCACCTCAGCGGCTGAGCGCGTACCTCTTGGCCATCAAGAAGGAACCGGAGCTGAGGAGCGTCACTACCTTGTCCTTGTCCCCGTTTGGCAACACCATTGATGACCTGCGTCTGTGCTGTTGGGTGGGAAATTTACTCAACCATACGTGCGAATCACTCCGGAGGCTGGTCATCGACATACCGCTCCGGAGCTTATATCCAGAAGATGACCATCTGGCCGTACGACGCGTCCTCAGAGAGGGGTTTGAACGTCTTGAGAATCTCGAAGAATTCGTCAGCACACGGGACGAATTGTACCTCGAGGTGACTGAAGACGAAAGGCACCCTGCCGTCTGGCGGTGCTGGAAGAAGCTCAAACGGCTCGCTCTGTACAACGTCGACCTGACGTTATACTTCTTCAGCGACCTCGCCAGCCTTGCTCAACTAGAAACCCTCGTCCTCTCGCGCTCGGACGGAGACAACGGATCCATTGATGACTGGGCGCATTACTTTGTGCTCACTGACCGGCCTTTCAAGCTCCTCATGCTCGGCTCCGAGCGGCGTCGTTTCATTCCAGATAACCTGCTCTCAGGACGCATCAAAAGCCGCGTCGAGACTGAACATTTGCCCATGATCAGGAGTATCTGGTTGAACCATACCATCGACTTCTCCATCGAGGAATGCCAGGCTTTTGTGCGCGAGCACGCCGAGCGTGGGACGCTGTGGACCTTGGACGAGGGCACTATCCCTTGCAATGCTAGGCCGTATGTGGACGAGCCGTACTTGGCGAAGCTTGGGATGCATTGGTTGATGCTCGATGAGCGTCGTAGAGCTTGGTCAGTCGACTAGCACGTCACTCTGGTCACATTGCTGAGAATGAAGGTCGCAACCGCCGCGGACGTTTAGCCACCGCCATGGTTCACCAGACGCGAGCTTCTTCCAGAGCTATATGTCTGGCTCCTTTGACCAGTAGCCTTGAATGTCGATGTTCTGGGCCTACACAAGTTCCAGTGGGCTGAGAATACTTTCACATGGCCCTTGAAGCCTCAGTCTCATTTCCAGAACCCCCCACGCTCCCCGCGTCAGTGCACGCGCTCCTTTAGTTGCACCATCGGTCCCTTCCTGTTGCTCACAAACATCTCATATGTCTGATACTGTCCCTCCTCACGGCGCCCGGGCCTCGCGTCCGCGCTCCCGCCCCCCAAGTTGCCGTTAGCATCACGCCTGATTTCGAACTTCCACAGCGTCTTCGCCAGGACAATCCTCATCTCAAGCCAAGCCATATTCTTGCCTACACATCCCCGCGAGCCAGTCGAAAAAGCACAGAACGCGCTCTCGCCCAAGGCAACGCTGTCTGCCGTTGACCCCGCCTCGCCTACGATCCAGCGCTCAGGCCGGAACTTCAGCGGCTCCGGGTAGTAATCCTGGTTGTAGTGCATTGCCCAGAATGCGGTGCTGATGAGAGAGCCTTGCGGGAAGTAGTGTCCGTTGACCGTTGTGCCGCCGGGAAGGACTTCGCGACTGGGCTCGGCGGGGACTGGGGGCGACATGCGCATTGCCTCCATCAGAAACGCGGTCATATAGTTGCAAGACTGGAGTTTGGGCCCGGCTTTGATCTCTTCGTAGCTGTTGAACGTGGAATGAATCTCCAGCGCCAGCTTCTCCTGCACCGACGGGTTGCGCGACAGGTAGAAGTAGGCCGCTGAGATGACGATGGCAGTCGTGTCGCTGCCTGCGACGATGAGAAGCTCACACTCTGCGTAGAGCTCTGGGAGGGAGTAGCCAGTCCCAGTCTCTGGGTCTTTCGCATTGAACAGCCAGTGGAAGAAGTCCTTTCTGACCTCTGCTTCTGACCTGGGCTTCTCCTCCAGCTCGCGCTGCTTGCTTGTCCGCTTTGCGAGGCAGTCGTCTACGAATTCTGTCCATTTCTGAATCGCGGGCGGAGTCACGGCTGCTAGTAGTCTATCCAAACCTCTCGGCTTGAGCCAGATGTACAACGAGCTGATCGGAGAGCAGCCAATCTGATGGTATTAGCGCAGCCAAGATGCAAGCAAAGTCCACTAACCGGATGCACAAGCTCCATAAAACCAATCATGAGCTCAGGGACATGTCGCAGCTTGCTATCCGGCTCCTTCATGTCGAAACACTTCCCGAAGCACAAGTCTCCCAGGATGTCGAACACGAGGTACGTCACCTGATCAGCCATATTGATGCTCCTCGTCCACAGATCTCCCTTCTCTCTATCCCGCCCGAGCAAAACCAGCCATCGATCAACATTAGCGTGAACGAAGACTTCGGCCTCGCGCAACGCGCTCTCAGAGAACGCGTAGTTAATCACCCGTCGCTTTCTGGCATGTGCAGGAACGGAAACGGCGTCCCACGTGTTGATATGGTGCTCAGTCTTGGGCCAGACGGAGTAGTACTCGCTCTTCTTCACATTACCCTTGGGTCCAAAGATGTGTCTGTACGCTGACGGAGTGTTGAGACAAACGCTGTTTGGCGCGTATCGGTACTCGGGACCTGTCTCTCGATCAGCTTCCGGCTCGTGTTGCGAGACGACCACGTATCTACCGTATTGCTCTTGCAGGATCAAATGCCACAGGTGCCGGTCTTGATTCTTTGAATGCCACCACGCCGGGAACGTCGATAGCTTTGCCCAGAACGGGCCGGGGAAGCTTGCGAGAGGGTGGAAGTACAGTCTGTACGCCGCGGTGATGAGGATGTAAGCGACGAAACTCGCGGCACTGAGTGCAAACACATTGGGGTATGAGAGCCCACCAGCCACATCAGTAAACCCCATATTTTCTCAAGAGTCGAGAGTGACGGGAGAACCCCCAGCTGCAGGGAAAGTCACTCGTTCTTGTACTTCCGCCATCCCACAATCTTTACTCCAAACATACAAAACAGGCAAGATCCGGACAAGGCTCCACATATCCCCAGACCGTTACGGTCAAGATCGTACTTCGCACTGATAACCACGTCCCCCGATTTGTCAGGCCACTTCTGAGCAAGGGTGATTTTCTCTGATCCCAGTCAGGATCCACTTGCCAACGGCACGCCGTCTGCCGTCTGCCGTCTGCCGTCCCGCTCCACAGGGTCTTCGTACTGGCCTCTCAGCGCTGGTTTGGCCGTGCGTTGCTGTCGTGTGACTCAGAGGGAGCGAATGGTGAATACTGTGGCTTTGCATTCCAAGACTGTGTCTTGCATACTGCCTCATCCATACCGCTAATCAAAAAGCTTAGTAAAGCTTCCTTGCTGTCTTCGAGGTGCAAAGCGCACACTGCTATCGCTGTTGCGAGATACCTCTCCGCCTCTGTCCTTGCTCTTCGGCCATGGTGACTACGGCAACCGCGCGACACTAGTTCCAAGCCCATGTTTGCAGGCCCACTCCAGCGCGTTCCTCCTTGTGAATACCGGGTCCTTCGATACCCATACCTTCCCCAGATCATCATTGCTGCAAGCTTCGTGGGGTGCTTTAAAGCAGAACGTGAACGGCTGTATCGGGCACAGAGGACAGACGACAGATGGCAGACGACAGCACTTGAAACGCATAAATGCTGGCTTGCCCAGTGGCTACACAGACGCTGTCGCGCAGCCATCGAGTGTGATTCATGCGTCTGATTTCCTCGGGGTCGTGAGATTTCGCGTGTCGCTGGAGGTCAGTAAGCCCATGGCATGCGTATGGGTTGCTATTGGCTCCGGGAACAGGTGCTAGGCCCAGTCACAATGATATCACGAACCATGCGAATTTGGGAGGGCACTCTTGGCTACCAGTCACGAGCATGCCTCACGTCCTGGATGTTGTGTAAGCACAGGCTTGATACTTTGCTCTCAAGGGTTTCATTGATACCGGACAGGACCAGGGTTTTTGTAACCACGTGGCTTAGATCACATGATATCCTATCGTAGCAGGCACTGCCTGGTGGGCAAGTGCACTTACCTGAGAGCTGATAGATCCTGGAGAACAACATCACACAACACGACAACAGATAGCAATGCAATTGTTGATCACAGTCTCTGACCGGCACTGCTCACGCGGTTACAGTGTTCGATTGGTCATTGCGTCCGTGCCCTGATACTACAGGGCTAGTCGTATGCTGCACAAGCTCGAGTGGTAGCTTTTTTAGCAGCATGATGTTGAACTGAGGGAGGAAATCGATCAGAACGTGGCTGCTTTCAATAACTACGTGAGGCAGGGCCATGCACGTGACGACTTTACCCAGCCAGCTACCAGAGCTCAGTACTTTGCTGGTTGAGTCTTACCGATTCATTTCCAGTAGCCACAATATTATGTGCTGTAGTTGTGAATAAGCAGCCCAATATGCCGCTGTCGATCATTCTCGCTCTCGTCTCCATGCCTTCACGAATACCCCGACAGTCGTTCGCATCATCACACCCCTTGATCAACGTGCCAAAGAGAAGCCAATAGTCTATGTAACGTAGAGAATCGCTATCTGACGACTCTATCCCTCAATCCCTTGGGCTTAGCCCGGCACTCACCATATTCTTCCTCACGTCTTGCATGAGCACATGAGGGTCTTTCTCCGCACTCTCAAACGCCAGCTCAACCACATCCTTATGCTTCTCACTTCGAACCTCAAACACAGCCTCAAAGTGCTTTGAAGTATTCACAAAGCCTGACGTGAAACTCTCTGTATCGCTGACCACATTCCTCTGACCGTTCTTGCTCTTGATATTGTACGCCCACAGCAACCTCGCGATAGAGATGGAGAGGGACGTGCGCGCAATATGTCGACCTGTACACATTCTCCTGCCATAGCCGAAGTTGCCGGCCTGTTGCTGTTTGCCAAGCCAGCGCTCTGGGATGAACTCAGCAGGCTTGTCAAAAAGTGCTTTGTCATTGCGCATAGCAATGAAGAGTGGAATAATCATGGCGCCTTTGGGGATGAGAAAGCCCTTGTATGTGTCGTCCCTTATCGTCTTGTGGGGTACGCCTGCAGGTAAAATGTGGCGCCAGCGGAAGTTCTCTTCGATTATGGCTTGGATGTATGGCAGCTTGTCCAGGTCTTCGAAATCTGGCAGTCTGTTCGGTCCGACCACCTCGTCAAGCTCGCGCTGTGCGGTCGATATCCAGTCTGGATATGAAATACAAGCGAGGGTGAAGATTTCCAGCGTGCAGTGCGTTGTCTCTATGCCAGCGTCGCACACCACACCGAGATCCCAAGAGATATCGAGAGGGTCCATCTGCTGAGCCTCTTTCGCACCACAAAGGTCCTTGCTCCAGTTCCAGCCTGGTCGTACGAGAGCATCTTGCATGTTGCGCTTGTGCAGATCCTCCCAATCTTGACTCCATATTTTGGCAGTCCTTTTCCAGGGTGCCAGGACTTCGGGAAGATAGTTCAATATTGGCAGAGCATCCACAATCCAAGCTCCCACTTCTAACGCTTTAATGAAGTTTTGAAGACATTGGAGGCTGCGCTGGAACTGCCATTCTTTTCCTGTGGCGATGCGCATGCCAAAGGTGAGAACGTACATGACGCTGGCCGTAAACCTTTGATATTGACCTACGAAGTCGCTGGTAGTGAGCATGTTAAATAAAAGCTGCTTACTTTCAAGGTCAATGACTGTGTTATAACATGCTGACGCCCGAGGGCGCAGTATCGGGGCTTCTAGACGCTGGTGTAGAAGATAGTCTTCTCCCCACGGCTTGAGCAAGATCTGATGGTTCTTGCACACCAGTTCCCCAGCCATGACCTAAGTACGTCAGAATTGCATTGCTTAGTATGATGTGCATGTCAGTCTCACCATGCGCGGTCGATCGCTATAGATACCTCCTCGCTTGTCGAGTAGTTCTTTGGCTGTGTCGTAATCACCAATGATGACCACGTCAGTGCCGCCGAATTTGGCGCTGACAAGAGGCCCGTAAGTGTCCACCCATTGCTTGTAGACCGTCCACTGGTCCTTTGATGGAAGCTGGTGTAAATTGCCGATGATGGGCAGACGAGGCGGTCCAGGCGGAAGACTTGCTTGACGGCGCTGTCGTTTTATCCAATATGCAATGATAAGGATGACGACAACAACAAGAATAGTAGGTGATACCATAATAGTTGTCTGTGATATCAAAAGGTTGAGTGTGGAACATCTGTACGGATTTATACCCCAGCAGTCTCGTGGCGCGGGTGATCCAGAACGAAGATAATGCTCCGCGTTTTCGTACCTTCTCGCAGTGCATGAGCTCGTGACCGATCAACAGGGCCCTGGATTGGGTGTGCATTACATCTGTCTCCACAGTTCAAAAATGACATCGTATATTTTGCATGACCAGTTCTGCGGACTTTAGACCTCAGCTTCGTTCCAGGTGCGTGGATGCCCTTGATGACTGATTAACATGTAGAACGCAGTGCGATGAGGAAGTTTGGGATCTCAAAGGGTACCGGTAGAGTGCGAAAGTACGAATGCCGCGGCCAGAGATAGGCGCGATCAGAGCTGTCATGATCGCGTCTGTTTGGCGCGCAAGGCTGAACCAAAGGTTGCCAGCCACCCCACCCAAAGCAGCCACCAAGTAAGCTAGTCCATATAGTTTCCGCCCACCACACCACAACTCGGTTGTGCGCACGGACACGCTGAGGTGCGCATGAAGCAAGCGCAAGAGGAAAAGGATAAAGATGAGCGAGATAAGGCTGAGATAAAAGAGCTAAGATTGCAGGAGAAGGAGAAAGAACGCACAGCTATTGATGCACGCAAGGAGCAAAAACGCAAGGATAAAGAAGCTCCCGCCGCTAAAAAATAAAGATCTATAATTGCCCTAAAGAGGCAAGCGCAAAGCCTTACCGGTAAAGCCTTTAGCAAGGCCTAAGAAGAAGCACTATGCTGGTGCAGTGCGCACCTCGCACCCACACCACCCGCAGCGGCCGAACAGCAACTCTACACAATTGATTTGTATGGAGGAACACTGTCGCACAGGTCTATAGAACACTCTACTACGTAGTCTTGTAATAAAGGTTATTGTGTGTGGCTCTACAGCTTCATGTTTACAAGCCTCTGTTGTGGTGATTCGGCGTATCTGGTGATGGCGCGCATGTGCTGACTACCGGTACCGTAACTACGGTACCTCAGCTGCATCACCAACTCGTCATGGAAACAGACCCTGCCGCCAGCCCTCTGAGAGACGGGCACAAGCAGAATAACTATACAGAACAACAGAATACACTTGGTTTTTCATTGCACTTAATACCGCGACAGAGCATCACAACACTTTCCCGACCGAACGTTATGACTGTCTCGAGTCGTAGTGCAGTGGCAAGAGGAACCCCACACGCAACCCACAAAGGCAAGGAGTGTTTCTGATCGTTCTCGCCTGGCTTGGAGACACTGTACAGTGACGCACCCTCATAGCACTGAGTTCCTTCGCTAGGTTCGACTTCATGCTGACCCAACCACACAAGCGAACGGTCCGTTTGCTGCAGGTATCTAACAACAAATTTGTAGGAGACAAAATATAGCAAACAGTCTCCGCGTTTCTCGATTGGCGAACATGTAAAGGCGCCGGAAAAGGATGTCATCAAATTTCCGTATCTTCCGCCCTGAAACAAACTTCTATGAGCAGGAACCTGCCACGATCCTTTCATCACCAAGCCTGGCAGTCTAGTCTCGATTGGGCTAGAGAACGGCCAAGCAGAGCTTAGCGCTCGCAAGCGGGACGTTTCAGCACGATCGTTTCCGCTATCATGCCATCTGGTTCCTGTTATTTAGGTATTCCTGCCGGTTTCTTCAGCCACAATGGCGAAATCTGGATTCAATACCGCGCGCAATTGCGGGGCCAGTATTGAAATAGCGAGCGCCTATGGATTCTTTGCGAGTCGATCTTCCCTTGGCGGTTGACTAAGATTATGGAACATCCTGCTTTTGACGTTTTGTTTCCGAGTTACCTATCTACCTATCCACCTATTGGTATGCAGAGTTGAGCCGGCGGCTCCATCTGCGCCGCTCTGGTCCTGGGCTGGGTCAGGATTAATATACTTCGAAATGAGTACTGCATTATAATGCGCGTTGGTCCCTCCTCGTTTCCCCGGCCATCGTTTATACCATCGTTTATCTCACTACAGTCCTTCTTTTCACCTCGTAGTACTCGTTCTATTCTGTACAGCTGGTCTCTGTTCGCATCTCCTTCAACATGCTTTCCAAGGCCGCATTTATCAACGCGCTCATCAGCGCTGTGTCTGCTGGTAGGTTGCTCTTATCTGCAACAGGATACATACTAACACTCTAACTAGGCACAATCCTCTGGGATGGACGCTTCAACGATATGACCTCGAGCGCGGATCTCGAGAAGTGGTCTTTCTCCAACCCCATCGGCTCTTACCAGTACTACATTCACGGTTCCGGCGCAGTGTCCGACTACGTCAATCTTGATTCAACCTACAAGAATCCCGCCGACACCGGATCCAAGCAGGGTGTCAAAATCACCATCGATGAGACAGCCAAGTGGAACGGTCAGACCATGCTCAGAACTGAGCTCATTCCTCAGACCACCGCTGCCATCAACAAGGGCAAGGTCTACTACCACTTTTCCATCAAAACCACTGGCACCAATAAGCCTACCGACAACAACGAGCATCAGATTGCTTTCTTTGAGAGCCACTTTACTGAGCTCAAGTACGGCGCCTCTGGCAGCAGCAACACCAACCTTCAGTGGCACGTAGGCGGCGTCTCCAAGTGGGACGTCGAGCTCGTCGCTGACGAGTGGCACAACGTTGCCTACGAGATCGACTTTGACGCGGGCTCCGTCTCGTTCTACCACTCCACTGGTAGTGACGCGCTGACAAAGACCGCTGGTCCCTTCGACGCGAGCACCTCGTCCAACGGTGCGGACTGGCACCTGGGCGTGCTTCGTCTGCCTGGCAGCAACGACGCTGCTGGTGCTGAGGATTGGTTTTTCAGCGGTGTCTACGTCGAGAACGGTGACCTGACTACCAGTATCAACTCTGCCGGTGGTGCTGCTTCTGGTGACTCTGCTCCTGCTTCAAGCGCTGCCGCTACCGCTGCTGCGACGTCTTCTGCTTCGTCTGCCGCTGCTTCGTCTGCCGCTGCTTCGACTTCCGTTACCTCCTCCACTGTCCCCGTCTCCTCGGCCGTCAAGACCCCTGTCGTCTCTTCCTCTGCCACTACTGTTGAGAGCCCCGTCGCCTCCGCCACTCCCGTTGAATCCAAGGTCCCTGTTCCTTCGTCGACTACCGCTGCTGCTCCTTCCTCAACTGCTGGAGCAGACGTCAGCACTGAATTGCCCACTGAGTTCACCCTCAAGGAATTCATTGCCTGGCTCAAGGCCAAGAACGGTCAAAACTAAGCGTTTGATGGTGTTGAGGTGTGCTTCGGAAAGCATTCTTGTATATACTTTAGTTTCGTTAACTGTACAATACGACGGGCAATACGATTCGCGATATGCTGAAGCTTTACACAATGTTGATCTCGATGTCTTCATCAGATTGTCCCGGATATCAATCTCGTCTGAGGAGTTTTTCGGTGTGCTAATTGAGCTTGCATATTGCATCCAATCGGGGAAGTAGCAAGCTTGACTGTGCTCTAGTAGGTTTGAACGACCCAGTCTGTCCTGAGTATGCAGGGCGCATGTCATCCACGCATGTACTGTAGAAATTCAGTTATGTGAGTATCAGCCTAAACTGGGTATTAGAGGTGGCGCTGATGTTGTACTATCTGAACCAATATCAGGTCGCTACATCTCTGCCCCATAACTAAGTAAACTACTGTGTCATACGGCCCTGTGCACGTCCCTAACCTATGCACGAATTTTTGCACTAACAAACATTCAACAGTCAATAACGTAGATTATAAGCGAGTGACGCACCCCATCAAGTTTGCCTACCTCTCTCATCTCATCGTACAATGGCTCAACGCAACGTTACTCAATTACTATCAAATGAATCAGATATTCAGCTCGCTATCTTATCTATCAATGCTAGACAGATCCAAGGCAATCGTCCTGCTGCAGCAGTCTACAACGTAGCCGAAGCAACGCTCCGTCGCCGACGCGCTGGGATACCTGCCAGACGCGATTGCCAGCCCAACTCGAAGAAGCTCTCTCAGCGAGAGGAGGACGTGATTGTTGGACATATACTTGACTTGGATACACGTGGATTTGCGCCTACGTACCCTGCTGTATGTGATGTGGCCAATAAACTGCTGGCTGCGCGTGGCGCTGGTCAGGTTGGTGTCCACTGGCTGCGCAACTTTGTTAAGCGTACAGACAGTCTCACAACGCGTTTTAATCAAGCGTACAATAGGCAGAGAGCTTTATGTAAGGATCCTGTGGTGATTAGACAGTAATAAAGCTGGTAGAGCAGACCAAGCTCAAGTACAGCATTCTAGATGAGGACATGTACAACTTTAACAAGGCTAGCTTTGCAATAGGCAAGATTACTACTTAGCTTGTTATAAAAGGATTAGAGAAGAGAGGTTAGCTAAAGACTATCTAGCCTGGTGACTGTGAGTGGGTAACAATAATTGTTGCTATTAACGCTGCTAGCTGGTCAATTCCACCATTCGTTATCTTCGCTGGCAAGTATCACCTGTCTGCCTGGTATGAGGAAGCAGAGATCCTACGCAACTAGGCTATATTAGTCAGCGACAACAGCTGGACGAACAACTAGCTAGGAGTGGCGTGGCTGAAGCACTTTAATGCTCACACAAAGACTTGTTGTGTTAGTGCGCGTTGCCTGCGTCTCCTTGATGGTCATGAGAGCCACTACTCTCTTAAGTTTCAAGAGATCTGCAAGGAGAACAATATCTTCACGCTCTGTATGCAACCTTACTTATCTCACCTGCTACAGCCTCTTGATGTTGGCTGCTTCTCGCTGTTGAAGCGCGCGTACAGCCGTGAGATCAAGAGCCTAATCCGCCACCACATTAACCATATTACCAAGCTTGAGTTTCTGCCAGCATTTAAGATGGGAAACTTGCGTAAGAAGAGGGTGACTTGAATAGAGAAGAATGAGCTTGCTCGTACGATATGAGCAGCAGTGTGCCTTTAAATTCTTCCTACACCCTCATCCATGATAAATCCTGCTTCTTCTTGGCTGACTTTAATATTGTCTTCTGTCCGCTTCACATAATTCAATAGAGGTGGTTAATTAGTCCCATTACGTGTGTTTGCGTCAAGAGTGTAGATTGCAGTGACTGGCGTTTTCGATCATGGGTACTATTGCCATCTGTTCCTGGAAAAGATGTCACCTCGACGACGAGGGCGCTATACACATAGCCGGCGAGCGTTAAGCATTGGTGGCGAGGCTAGGCTTCATCTCATCCATTAACTGACTACTGTTAGGCTACTGTTCCGAGCCGCTGCTCCAACACCTAACCACACGCCTCAACCACACGCTCCAACACGATGACTCATGGCGTCGACTTGAACCATTATGGACTGCATCAAAACTGTTCATGTACGGTTGTTGCGGCAGACGTAGCCGCTGTAGTATCGACGGAAACTGCGCTGAGTTGCTTGCTAGCTAGGAGGCGACCATATATACATGCCCTGAGACGTGCTAGTCCAAAGTAGTCAACAGAGGTGACGATCAAGGCCTATAGGACCGACTTGCACCGCAACATTACTTCAGTAACTAGCAGGAAGTAGTGTTTGATTACGACCTTCAGCTGAGTTAATTGTAGCCTCCTTACATGTCCATCCAGGGTTATATGGGGCTTCTCCAGATTCTCCTTGTATGAGCGTTCATAGTTGTGTCACGCTGATTGGCGAAATCAGATGCAGAAGCTGCCGTTAAGATCTTTGTAGCAGTAACCCTGTGGGTGGAGTGATGGTGTGGCGTGATTTTGCACAGGCCTTGAACGTGCTTGCCATCATCCACAATATCTTTGACCTTACCAAATTTACGACAGATCTTCTGGAAGGTCTGGACGAAGGTTTTGATAGACGGAACGGTTTGACGTTCGTAGCTGAAAAGCTTAGCTTCTTCAGCCATAAAATAGCAATATTTGATCGTTGCCCGTAATTTGCTATTATTCACGACGGCTCAAGTTTGTCCATTCCAGACGAGATGTTGTCGGTCCATGTTAGCTCACGAAGGTCGTTGGTCTAAACTTCAGCTTTAAAGTCAATCAGCACGGTAAACCGGTCACTCTGTATGATGAAAGACTTCATGTGAGTCCACACCTTCATCTGCTCCGGAGGATCGCCATCCTCGGAGGCGCCAACGAGAAGGCGGAGCTTTGACGTACTTCGAACCGACCATGTGGAAATTGTAGTCTTCATACCAAAAAGCATCGAGATTTGGTAGACGGCCGGGAAGGGCTCGTGGAATCTCTTTTCGTAACGCGTCTAGAATGCCTGAGTCTGGTGGAGTATTGGCCTCGTCCAGGGCTTGGAGCTTCTCGTTACGAATCGGAGGTCAGTTATTGATAAGGAGCATGCAGAAGATCTTGATGGGCGGCATCTGATGTTGGCATGACTTTCGTGAGTCCAGAGGCTTTCAGAACTAGTCTGAAGCGAATTGTGTCGTGATATACTGATGGATACTCTCAGGCTCGAGCTCGCGGGCCATTTTGTAACATCAGGGATTAGACCAACGGTAGTGCAACAGCCGAGGCGTGTGCGGTGAGAAGCCATGGAACTTAATTGTGAGGTCCGCGATAGCCTCTCAGTTGACCTAATGACTGGCGAACCACTACTCTTAACAAGTCGATGTTTTGTGTTATCTATGCGATGGCGAGATGCTCACCATGTCGAGTCAGCTGTCTCAATTTACGCTTGTCATCCGCATCTCGCGTATGCGCAATTTTAGCAGGAAGAGCAAACTCGTGACAACTCCCATGGCTCCAAAACCGATGCCCACATACATCGCAGCACGGTATCCTCTGAGCTCATCCTCCTCGGTCAGACCGCCGTTGTTCATATGCGTCTCAACTGTACCTGCGATACCGACTCCGATACTGATGCTGTAGTTGACGATTGTGTTGACCAAACTTGCTGCCATACCCTGGTGGTGCTTTTGGACTGCATTACTCATGATAAGCGTGCCAGCCGGAAAACTCATGTCCATACCCCATGGAATGATCAGTGTGACTACGAAAGTCTGCGCCCAGTAGATTTGATGAATAGGAAGAGTCGCGACAACGATGCTACCGGCTGTGAACGCACACATAGAGATGAGCATGACCCAGCCTGGGCCGATGCGTGAGATGACGTGTCCGGTCGTGATTGCCGCAACCAATCCAGAAAAGGCAACCGGGCAAAGCTGAGCCATAGTGAGAAGCGGTGATGTTTCTCGGAGTTGCTGTACGACTTGGATGAAATAGTAGATAAAGATCCCTAGACATTCTTAGCACATGAATGCTTTTTTCACGACATCCTTCCATACCAAAAGCTGCCCACCCACACATCTCGCAGATCATGATAAAGGTAACATCTGTACTCAGAGCATCAAAGGGAATCAACGGGTTTGTCGAAACCCTCAGCTCGATCCAAAAGAAAACAGGGAAGAGTATGATGCCAACAATGAGCAGGGCATATATGTAGGGCTGCTCCCAACCGAATCCAGGCGCCTGGTTCCATGCGAAATTGAACATAATCATGGCTGCGATGCCAACAGTTGCACCAAGCAAGTCGAGTTCGCCGATTCTCTGCGTGAAAGTAAGATTCTGCTCTTTCTTCTTGATCGGAAGGGCTGGTAGGACAAAGTAAGACAGACCACCGAGGAAGACCAGAACGGTACCAAATGCCCAGAACGTCCAGGGCCACCAAAGTAGCGACCAGAGGCCAGCAAATGTACCGCCAACAACGGCCCCACTCGGTGCACAGGCGCCGAAAAGAGAGAACACCATATCCTTCCTTCTGCCCTCGTCGTAAGTGGCGCCCAAGAGGCCCAATGCATTTGGTAGTAGAATGGCTGGCCCAATACCGCTCAAAACTCGTGCAAAGATAAAGAGCACCTGCCCGCCGTTCCCTGGCGCGTAAACGCTGCACCCAGCCACAACGTTCCATACCGCGAACCAGCCGAACCCGACGATAACCATCGTCTTGTATCCAAACAAGTCACCACAGCGACCCGATAGTAGGATGAAGGTTCCGACGGTGAGCGAGTAGCCGGCAATGAGCCACGACAGAACGCCAGGGTCGGTGATGCCGAGGTCGCCGCCGATGATATGCAGAATGTTAAGTGTGTTGAGCAATCCTGCCTGCGTAACGAATTGTGCAGAACAGAGCAGGCCCACGAAGAAGAACTCGCGCAACGGTGACATCGTTTCGGCAATCGATTTCGTGCGCGCGAGCTCCAGATCGGGCTCACGCTTGGAAGGTCGTGTAGTTGCGTGTGTAAGATGACGCGATAGGTCCGAGGTTGATGGGCTGGATGATAATGGTGATGGTGGCATCCCCTCTTTCGGCTCAAGCGAGCCGGTCACTGTATTCATTGTGTTTTAGTCTTCGTAGCTTCGCGTTGCGCCGATGCCCTGTAAAGGAGTCCGGAACCCTTCTCTTTCTTTTCAATGGTCTTTCAGTCGTGTTTTAGTCAACCCCTTCTCGGAGTCGTTGAAATCTGCCATGGCCATGACCTCGATGTGGAGAAGATGGGGCCTTATCAATAATGCTTGTTGCAGAGACGACATTTCCGAATCATCGTTGCGCGAGCGGGGAATGGCGACAGGGCACCCCGCGGCGTTGAGTTCGGCATCCACATGTGGGGCCTCCTTTCCCCCCATTCGCTCCACAAAACACGGTGATCGGATTTACACACGGACTTGGTTGTCGGATTTAGCTCTCGGATCTATCTGCAGCGAGAGGGGCACACATCAGATAAGCAGCGGTCCTACATCTTTCGTACTGGCTGACGCGCAGCGTTCGAAATGTGCGGGAGATGACGTGATGTCGTGTTCTTGACATTACAACGGAAGTTTCTAACTACAGGCGCATCGCGTCGACACGTGTTGTCATGCTAAATAGATACGTTATCGGCTTTGCGGAGTCGACGGCACTTTCCTTTCTGTCTTACTCGGTGAGACGCGAACCGTCTAAGCACCGCCTTGACCTCGACGCCACTTAGGCGATTGTGCGAACCATCTCAATACAGCCTTGACAGCTGACATCCATGGTTCGTGATCCGCAAGGCTGAGAGGAACAATCGCCATGCCGCTCCACCAGCTTCCAGAGGAACTTTTACTGCAAATCGCGCTTCAGCTCCCGGATTCAGCAACACCCAAGCATCTGAAAGACTTGAGTCTCACATCTAGGAAGTTGCAGCCGATCGCTCAGGAAGCCCTTCACACTACAGCAAGGCTTGCAATCTCTTGCGGCTGTCACCCTAAAGTCAATACAGTAGTCAGACTGTTACGGACATTGCTGGATCGACCAGACCTTGCCAGCAAAGTGAAGACATTACGCTCTCGAGCTGTGCGCAAACGAGTCGCGAAGCTTTACGAGGAAACTGGATTCGAGCTACTCGCGTTCCGCGACCGTTGTGTTGAGAAGTTGGAAGAGCTAGGTTACCAACCAATACTCGCGTGATGGAAACAACTGCGTCGAGTCAGCCTTCGGGGGCCTGCTCCTGGCGCTTCTGCCAAATTTGATCGATCTCGACTTCTGGATCAAAGATCACCAGCATAGTCCACCTTCCAGTGAGTGCATCTCTGGCTTGTGGGATAGTACTGCTCCGCCAGAGACCATCTTACGCGGATGGAAAAGTATGCAGCATCTTGTTACTGGGGACACGTCCATGCTCAAGTGCGGCATCGAGTTTGACAGACTCACCGTTCTCGGCCTTCGCACAGTCTCTATTGGCACCGTACTTCGGTTGAACGGCCCAGGCAGTCCCCAAGGTGCCGGGAATGTAACGGATCTCGCCTTGACCGTCTCAATACAGTTCGCCGATCAACCGTTGGTCGAGAAAGCAGAAATCGAATTCGGCGATCTCCTTGATGCTCTGGCGTGTCGCACGCTGCAGAAGCTGAAGATTTAGCTCATTAATGATGGCTATCACATCGGCGATGACTTGTCAACGGAGCTAAATACTGGCTACTTTCTGGAGCAACTCAGTAGTGTTCAGAAATCCTTGGAAATGCTTTCGACAACGCTTGAGACCACTGAGGACGGAGAATTGGACTGGTTGGTCGACATGTGCAAGCGCCCCAACAAGTCAATGAAACAGTTTACTGCTCTGAAACCACTCACTTTACCGCAGCCCTTCGTCTTCGAAACCCGAACCGCAAGCTGGAACCCAATAGACAACTTTCAGCCGAATGAATTGCCACCCGAACTTGAGCAACTCGAGCTGCTGTTTCCAGATGAGTCAGTCGAAGAGTGGGCCCGAGGCTTTCTCTCAGAGAACTTCTATAGCGCATCGTCTCCAGTATCAGTACAGGAGTTCATCGCTGGGAAGCGCAGCCTGAAGAAGCTTATACTCACCTGTCGCGAGGATGTTAGAAATGGCGGCGACGTCAGCTACTTTACCGATGAAGTCGACGAGATGTGGTGGACGCTATCGACAGTTTACAGTATCGAGGCAGAGGCTCACGACCAACAACGGGGCACGAGAGAGAATCTGGCGGAACTCTACGAAGACCGAGGCTTGAATGAAGACGACAGCGAGATTGATGACGAAGATGATGGAGAAGATTTGGATGAAGGGGACGTGAACGATGAAGAATGGGAAGACGACCGCAATGAACATCTCCAGGGTCTGCTCCGACCCGGACTCGCTGGTCTCCCTGGCGACCTCGGCGCAGCACCACAGACCACTTTTGACACGGCAGAATTAGTATGTACTGACGAAACACTCATCCTTGCTTACCTCAGAAGTGTTGCGACACATTCCTTCGGGCGAACTGCGGAACATATCGGTATGGCCGTAGGATGGGGCGTTGCACGTGTTGACAAAGCCGTGGAAGCACTGCTAATGGACAATCGTGTCGAGTATCGGACTGACGACTCAGAAGGTCGTACACTGCATTTCGTCAGAGAGAACGAAGTCATACTTGAACACGACAGGCTTTTTGGCAAGCCTGAAAATCGCAGCCATTCTGGAGACACGGCGGCTTGGCCCCGGCAAAAACGGCCCGAAGCTGGGGCCTGCCATAGAATCAAAATTCTCAGGTGTTTGCGAGATCTCGCAGAACCGAACAAGGAGGAGGGTTTGAGTGAAAACAAGCTCAATGACAAGCTCAACATGGAGCCGGGACTCACCCAGGACGCTATGTTCCTCTTGCTCGATGGGGGCTTCATTAAATCTCGCACCAATCAAGGGCTTAGCAGGAACGTGATCTACGTACGGGACAGTGAAGAACTTTGTGACGACGACAGTCGTAGAAGACGAGTTGCTATCAAGAGACTTGCTGCCAACGTCCCAGGCGGCATTTCGGAGCGATTCGCTATGTCCTTCAAGTCAGAGCTGGCAGAGCAAACACTCACGCTGGATCTTCTTCGTTCATACCAGTCCGAAGGAATCAAGCCTGAAGGCATGCTGCGAGATGAGATCAGCGACGCCATTCATACGCCTTTGATGAAGGTGGTGTATGCTTGCACGCGCCTCGTACGAGATAGACACGTCCGGAACTTTGTGGACAAGTATATTTTTGCCCGCGAAAGCGAAGAATTGCGGAGACAGGACAGATTGAAAGAGATGTTCGCGGAAGCGTATGCCAAGTGGGACACAGACGACTCCATGCCGGAGCTTGAAGAATACTGAAGCCGGGACATGTACCTGCTCCGCGCTACTTGATTTGCGGAGAAACAATACAAACAACGCATAAAATGATAGCCGAATCCTATGTACGTCCAATGCTCCCTAGAAACGCCAGCCGACACCATCCATGTTCCAAACGCCCGAGAAACTTCTGTGGTGCGGTCTAATTCGTTGTTGATCATCATTTCTTCTCCTCCATCTTTGCATAGAACCATCCCACCAGATGTCCAACAGTAGGATGGTTCCATGTCAGCGTCGGCGGCACAGTGATGCCCATCGCCTTCTGAAGCTGCTGCCTCAGTGCAACACTCATGACTGAGTCGACACCCAGATCTGCGATCGCCGCCCGGTCGTCGATCTCTTCAACATCTGAGTACAACACACGCGAAAGACAACTCTTAATCTCAGCGCTGAGATGTGCCTTAAGCTCAGGGCCCGCCCTCGGCTTTGCCACCACCACCGCAGCAGTTGCCACACTTTCAGCTGTCACTGCAGTTGCCGCCCTCCTCTGCACCACATCTTGTATAAGTTCACACGGCACCACCTCATCATGCTCCAGTACCCTCATCTTCGTAACGACCGCGTGAGCAGTTTCCATAACGTCAAGATACATCCATGCCTGGAACCCCTCTTGCACCGTAATATCCATAATGCCCTTACTACTCAGCTCCAGACCCACAAGCACTGTGTCGCGTGCCAAACCCAGCGCGCGCCACGCTGTCCACTGGATGGCGATAGCATTGCAACCCTGCGCACGCCGATGCGTGGCCAAGCCGTCAAGAAACGCGTTGGATGTCGCGTATGCGGATTGGCCTGGTGTGCCGATGATCTGGCCGATAGAGGAGAAGAGAATGAAGAAGTCGAGTGTGCCTGCAGGGAAGAGGGTGTGCAGGTTGAGTGCGCCTTGGATCTTTGGTGCCATGACGGAGGCGTATGAGCTGGCCGTGTTGTCTTTGATGTAGCCATAGCCTGAGACGGCGGCGGCGTGGACGATGCCGAGGACTGGTGGGAGGGAGAGGCGGTCGAGGGCGATGGACAGGTCGGCGGCTGCGCCGGGGGAGCCGATGTCGAGAGGAACGGCGTGAATGGTTGCGCCCAGGTTTTCGAGCTTGGTGATTCGCTTGACAGCTGCTGCCATGGAGCCGGAGGTATACGGCCAGTCCTTCCGAGGCGGGAGTGGACGTCGCGATATGACCACAATTCTGCGTGCTCCCTTCTCGACAAGAAATTCTAGTACTTCCAGGCCAAGATCGCCGAATCCTCCTGTAACGATATATGTTCCGTGCGGCTGTGGCAGTAAACTCCAGGATGGGTCCCCACGTTGCTGATCTTTGGGGAATGGGCGCAAGCGAGCCACACGAGGCAAGCCATCCTGAACGCGTACAACACTCTGATCCTTGACATATCTGACAGGTAGGAGAGGGAAAGCTGGCCCTTCGTTGTCAATGAGGCCACCCCATACATCTGGATACTCTGATGCTGCAACTCGGGCAAAACCGTAGAGTGAATACTGTGCCAGACAAGTGGGTGACTGGCCTTTGTAAGCACTGTCAGTGATGACGAACAGCTTTGGAATTCTGGGCATATCTGCAAGTATGCTGAGGATATTGGCTGTCTCGCAGGTGAAAGCATGAGCTTTCTTGGAGATGTCCTCTGCAGCCTCAACCAAGCCAGGCAAGTAGAAGACGACTACGTGGCTACCTTGTAAGACATCCATTACATCAAGGTCTTTCAGGTGCTCAGAGGAAGGTACCAGGACCACTCTTGTCGTCATCTCCAAAGCGTTTACATAATTGTCTACGGCTTGATTGTCCTCGGCCACGACAACGACGTTACTCATGGGCAATGGCGTTTCGGAGAATTTGGGTGGTATCCAAGCCAAACGGTGAACCAGCGAGTCGACGCATTTTCTCTTGTCGCCCACAACATCAACGTCAGAGAATCTCATGCCCTTGATCTTAGTAAGGAGCACACCATCCACACTTAGTATGCTGATGTCAGCCTTTAAATTCTCACCCTCAGAAGCTTCCTCGATGAACAAATAGCCGATCTTGGGTGGTGCGCCACAAGACACGAACATCACCTGATCGATACCGCTGACGATGCGTATACGTACGTTCTTGAAGAAGATGGACGACCCAACGGATGTAGCAGCGTCGAGAAAAGGCGCCCAGCTGGTTGAGTCCCATGGCAGTGTCTGAGAATCAGGGTCCATGTCCATTTTAACAAGCATCTCCTTGTCGTTGCCGAAGTGTTCGAGTACGGCCCATGGGAATGCAATGCCGGAGACGCCAATACTTTGCAAGTAGTCCCAAGCAAAGCTATTTGGAAGCTGAGCGCCAATGCGAGACTGAATGTCTGAGATCGAAAGGGTCTGTTGGAAGGGCTTCATGTCGATTTTCAGTCCTTTCGCTGAGCTGTGCTCGATCCAGCCATGTTCGATGCCATCGTCTCCCACAGCGTCGCGCTTAAGGCGAGAAGCCATGCGGATCTCATTTCCATCGAGAACAACCTGAAGCTCACGCACGTCGGAGGCCATCGGCGTGGGTACGCGTAACTCAAGAGCTTCCAGAATTGTGGCTCTAGTGGCTTTCTGGAATGTGTTACAGTACACGGCAGCGGGGATAATCTCGGTACCGTCGAGTGGATGCGTCAAGGGATAGGGCTTGGTAGAGTCGTCAAGCATTGTAGTCCACACCTTCATCTTACTACCGGCAATTTCGATGATGCCGCCAAGCACAGTGTGCGTGTCAACACTATGCTGCTGGAAGGCGGTACCTGAGCCCATGGAGATGGTCTTCCAGTACGGCTTGTGTACCCATGGTGTGTTTGGCACCTGAGTCGACCACGGTCCTGCTCCAATTAAGGCATTGAAGTCGACATTCGTACCCAACGTGTGGAGTTCAGAGATGGCCTTCAGAATGCTGCGTTCGGCTGAACAGCCCTTGGCCATGATACCGAATGCTGCCGGATCTTCGATCGAACGAGCAGACAGTGTCTCGGAAATGGAATTGGAAACGATAGGATGAGTAGAGATTTCCATAAAGATACGGAAGCCATCATCGACTGCAGCTTCGACAGCATCGACCAGCCACACAGGGTCCACCATGTTCTTGGTCCAATACTCAATGCCGCGCAGCGATGTTGTCCGGGGATCAGCAGCCGAAGTCGAATAAATTGGTGTGATTGCAGGTTGAGGCCTGATGTCTTGACCTATTCCTTTCTGTAGTGCGGATGCGAGCTGGTCAAGCATAGGCGAATGGAACCCGATGTCGGTTTCGACTCTACAAAGCTTGACACCCTCCTTCTCGAGGCGCTTGACGTACCTTTCAACAGCCTCAGTGCGGCCACTGACGACACAGGTTGATGGCGAGGACCTGATTGCAGCAACAATGTCACTCCTTCCTAGCAGATGCTGTGCAACACTCTCGAATGGCAGCGTGACTAAAGCCATTGACCCTTGGCCTTGCATCGTTGCGTATAACTTCGCTCGTCGTGAGACAATGATTGCGCCTTCTTCCTCGGTCAGGCAGCCAGCAGCAACAGCGGCTGCGATCTCGCCAACAGAATGGCCAATGATGGCTTGTGGCGCGACACCTCGCGACTTGAGCAATGCCGTGAGACCGATTTGGATGGTATAGGTGAGAATCTGAACCCTTGCTGAGCCACCCAGATCGCAGGCCTGGAATGCGCCGATGACAGAGAACCCCGCTTCTCTCTGGAAGACAGGCTCCAGCAAGGAGATAGCGTTGTGGAAGGCAGGGACGTGCAGGAGCTCCTTTCCCATGTCTGGCCACTGTGCACCGTGTCCGGAGAAGATCCAGACCGCGCCCTTACTAGCTGCAGGGTCGGAGATGCGACTGATTGTAGTCCATTGGTCTGGCCTGCCCTTCGCAAATTCGGTCAAAGTGCAGACAGCATCATTGTGGTCAGACACCACAAATGTAGCCCGATAGTCGTACGCAGCACGGCGCTGAGACAGCGTTCGTGCAACAGCATGCAGATCTTCAGACGAGCCGTCTGCAGTAAGCCAATGTGCCAAAGAAGCAGCGATGGCAGGTAAGCGTTTTTCTTGCATGGCCGATAACGTGAGAATCACCGGCGATTTCTCGCTTGCTGTGAAATCGCTTTCTGCTCTTACTGGCGCTTGTTCAAGGATTGCGTGACACACAGAGCCACCGTAGCCGTAGCAGCACACTGCTGCTCTCCGTACGTCGCGCTGAGGCCACGCTCTCTGCTCCCTGGCAACTTCCAGACCACTGTTCGCCCAGTCGACTTTGGTGTTGAGCTTATTCAGTAATGCTTGTGGGGCGATGAGGCCTTTTTGTACACTGAGCACTGCCTTGACGAAGCCGATTGCGCCAGCTGCAGCCTCGAGATGGCCGATGTTGGGCTTAATGGATCCGATGTAGCAGGGAGAAACGGACGAGCGCCCTATACCATAGACTCGGGCAATCGCACTAATCTCAGTAGGGTCTCCTAGAGACGTCGAAGTCGCATGAGCTTCAACGTAGTCGATCGTGTGTGGGTCGACGTTACCAGCTCGCATCAGGGCCTGCCTAGCGACAAGCTCTTGTGCCTCCGAGTTCGGTGCCATAATGCCGTTGGTTTTACCATCTTGAGCGGAAGCAGAGCTCTTCAAGATGGCAAGGATGTTGTCGTTATCTTCGATAGCTGCATTGAGACGCTTCAGCACAACAACTGCTCCGCCTTCTCCACGTGCATATCCACACGCTGCGTCGTCGAACGACTTACATACACCTTCTGTAGTCAAAGCGCCGGCCTTTTGAAGCATATGCGTAAGTCCAGGTGCGCATATGACGTTGACGCCACCACAAATGGCGACAGTGCTCTCGCCAGACACGATGGCTTGGCGAGCAAGGTGAATGGCGACAAGTGAGCTTGCACAAGCTGCATCGACTGCTGTGCTGGGACCTTGCAAGCCTAGATGGTATGAGATCCTGTTCGGAATGCCATGGTAGGCAGTACCGATACCACTCCAAGCCTCAATCGTCGGAAGATCTTCCATCAGCATGCGGGAGTAATCATCCGAGTCGACACCCATATACACAGCTGTGTCACTCCCAGTGAGCTTTTTGGGATCAACACCGGCATTTTCCAACGCCTCCAAAGCCAGCTCCAGACCCAAGCGTTGATGCGGGTCCATAAGCTCGGCCTCCTTAGGAGAGATGCCGAAGAAGGCTGCATCAAAGTCTTCGAGATTGTCCAGGAAGTATCCTTTGCGAATAATATTGTCTAGGAGCTTGGCATTGCGATGGTCCCGTCGCCGCCATGGTTCCCATCGTTGCGGAGGCACCTCGCCAGCAGCATTCTTTTTCTGTAGGAGGAACTCCCAAAGCTTCTCAGGTGTGTTGTTTCCGCCAGCAGTACGACATGATAGGCCTACAATCGCAACATCTTCCGTATGAAACTGTCGTTTGTAAGCTCATGCAAATGATTCGCTGAAATTTGGACCTGTGCAAGTGGTACCTACCTCGCCGGAATGTGACGTGTGCAAGTCAAGGACTTCAAAGCCTGATCTGCTGCTGGGCGTTGTGGTTCCATTTGTGGAAGGCATTGCAGAGAAACACCACGCTTCAGATGATGTAGACGTGTCGCAAAGATTGAATGGTTCTTCCGCGGATTTGTAAACAGTAGGACAATCTGAAATGAGAGTGTGGTCGCTATCCTCCAGCGGAGTACACCGTTCATCGCTTTCGAACTCCATGATCGATTTGGAGCGGATCCTTGTGGCCATGGGCTCGTTGTCTATTCGTAACGGTCTGATAGATGGACTTAGTCTCGAGTCATGGTGCGGTATGATAAGTGAAGAAGCGAAGAACTGTAGGATGCCGATCGTGCAAGAACAGCGGTGCAGTCCACGATGTTAGGAAAACCCATAGTGAGACATGAAAGTGTTGTCTAGCGGTGGACATGGGTTGGAAGTACTCGGCGGCTCTGATGTGTCTCCTAAGCGTCGACGTTACACAGAGTCCTCACGTTCTAGAAGTAACAAAGTTCTACGGCTCTCTGTTCATGCCGGCAGTCAAGTACATTCGGGACGTGTAATCTGCGAGCTTCCAGGACGCTCGGTACCATTACCATCCAGTCTTGTACCATGTTGCTGTGGAAGCAAATACCTTAATTTAGTAAGGATGTGCCGCCGGACAGTACCTAGGTTTGAGTGCCCCCTGCTTGGGAGAAAGTTCCGATACCGGTATGCTATGCACTCAGTCACAATTGTTGTCAGTGTGACAACTTCCTCTCAGTCCATCGCTAGGCAGTAGGTGCTCGGGGCTCAGAGTGCAACGTTCGGAAACTTTCTGTGTCTAGAGGATATTGATCATTAGCGTCTCCACTTCGATCGCTATCGTTTATCGTAGTTGAGCACATTTGAGGCTGGAGGAAGGCGCTCACAGCTACCAAGCTAGACATGTGTAAGGCTTGTCGCTTGTGACGCGGCGCTACGGCACATCTTCCTAGTCGCGGCAGATGTTCGCTTGTCGAAAGGACGGCTACACTGATTCGCCACGTGGAACGGCATGTAGCTATGCGACTTCTGGGAGGATGACCGCAGCCGCGTGGTACAGTGGGTGGCACGCGGGACGCTGTACGCGCTGTCAAATACCAACTGGTGTCACCACTAGAGGGTTACTCAAACCCGACGTCTAGCTGTATCATCTCCTGTCATTGTACAAAAGTGGGGTTCCAGTAACCTGGTCGACGAGAGCCGGGCCCATTTGCATCGCAGATCTGTGCAGGGACGTCGACTTGAGATCCAACAATGAGGAATCTGGAGTTGCTTGAAGACAATAATGCGACGAAACCGCCAATGCTCGCGTGTCTTCGTGTGACCCCGCTCTGTCGCTTTCGCGCAGCTCCGAGAACTGATCTGGATTTTCATGCAACTGCATTATTCTGTGGTCTGTCAGGGGCACGATGTTACCTAGCGACGATCCGTGTCCAATGTTTCCTTTTGCGGCTTTGCAGCCGTAACTTCAAACATTCACCTAGGGATTTGTTCGAAGGCCGGGCGCTCTCAAAAATTGTGAAAGACGACAGCCTTCGAGAAGACTCCGAAGATCTAGTTTCAGTATCCGAAGATCTAGTTTCAGGATCCGAAATCTCTGCTTCTGCTGCACGTGACAGTCTCTGGAGCTGCATTACTATGTAAGCGCAGCACGACAATTTGCGCAATCGTGAATGACGTCGATGAAGCTGTCGCACCAATCTAGGATGCTAATAAACCGGCATTGACCGGGGATCTAGCGAGAACTTCGTCGATGATGTGATGGTCGCGGATAAATTGCTGCTGGAGCTACTGGAGGCGCTAGCGTTCTCGGCATGGTTACTTCGTACGATGCCTGATGTGAGGCTCCGCCAATGTCGGAAGGTCGACCACGTAAGCGAGTGTGAAATTTGCTCGTATAGCGACAGTTTCCATGCTTGGTCCTTGCGCGGCCGCTGTATCATCGTCGTTATGCATTACGTGTGGTAAACCTCGAGGTGAAAGCCTTAGGGAGGATCACAAAGTCAAAACAAGACAGTTCTAAGAATCACTCAGTATCTTCGATACATGTCAAGACGGCTGCATCGCTGCAGCTATCTTTATATCCAAAGATCTCTCCATAGTTCAAGCAGGGCACGTGTGGTGATAGTTTGGTACAGGCTAACAACCAAGCACCCACTATTTCCCCGGAGCTTTCGCAGTTGCTAAGACGAAGCCTTGAACCATGTAATGAAAAAGGTCGACAGCTTGATACTCATAACCGACGGTACCAAGTGTGGCTATGCTGGATGGTCGGCATCCTTCCAGCCGCCACGGCAATGATTACAGCTGGAAGACATAATTTTACGCAATGGTTGAAGACGCATCTCGATAAACAAAGTAACAGTTCGTAGTCCCTCAAGTAAGTTCTGGCTCTGTGGTTCATCTGATACATTGGTACCCATCTCATGAAAGCGCTCGATGTCGTTCTGCACTACAATACGCCGTGGCATACGGCCCCATGCCTACGGAGTGACATTTGCACAAGCATCCCGGTCTTTGCGCACGCTTGCTTGGACCAACTCGGCTTTTAGTAGCGAGTAGATTATGATAGACCGAGTCGGAAATAAGATATCAATCACACATATGCGCCTTTCGTATAAAAGAGCGCTGTACACGCGGACATAGGGCACTTCTTTGTACGACACAATCACCATGCGCCTCACCTTTCTAAACCTTGCGCTGTCCGCCGGCGCTGCACTGGCAAGTCCCTACAAGAAAGTCTCCAACGGCACCTATGAACAAGAAACGCGAAGCATCGATGAAATTTACCAAGCAGCCTTGGCCGAAGGCGGCGTTGTCACCCTCTGGCATGGCGGCGACGAGAAGACCCAGCAAAATTTTCTGAAGCAAGCCTTCGAGACACGCTTCCCCAACATGACGCTCAATGTCACCGTTGACCTGTCCAAGTACCACGACAGCAATCTCGATCTACAGCTCGCGGCCAAGAACGTCTACGTCGACAGCATCATCTTGCAGACACTGCACGACTACCCTCGTTGGAAGAGAGAGGGTGCTTTATTGAACTATGCACCCAAAAATTTCGATCAGATCTATCCCTCCTTCAAGGATGCAGATGCTGCCTATGCCGGTCTCTTTGTCATTGCCTGGTCAATTCAGACAAACACCAACAAAACAGCCACAGCATTGACATCGTACAATGACTTCATCAAGCCCGAGTTCAAGGACAAGTTGGCCCTGACCTACCCCAACGACGATGACGCGGTCCTTTGGCAATTCGATCTTCTGTAAGAATCATCTTGGACCGGCATGTAGGAGCGAGCTAACAAGTACAGCCTCAATGATCCCAACTTCGGTCACTCGTGGTTCGAAGCCCTCCTAGCCAATAACCCTCGCTGGGTCCGCGGCACGGCTACCCCCAGCACTCTCGTCAGCGGAGCCAACAGCAGCAGCGTCGCAACCTTCACGTCCGGTCACTCTTTTTCCGCTATATCAGGTTACAACTTCGCTCTCCCTACCGAAGGCAATTTTGTATCCTGGCCTCAGACCGGTGCTATCTTAAAAGACGCTCCGCATCCCGAGGGCGCGAAATTGCTGCACAACTTCCTGCTCAGTGATGAACATCAGAAGAATGTTGGCTGGAGCACGAGGCAGGATATTCCGGCGCCGGCTGGCGCAAAGAAGATTCTGCAGCAGCCGAATACGCATGCGACTAAGTTTGCGAAGTGGATGGCCAATCGCGAGTATGTGGAGAGACTGAGGTTCTTCTTTGAGTCTAAGATTGGTACAGCGCAGGGACTCAGTCCCCTTGAGGACGACCTGTGAGTGGTGCATGACCGCAGCGGGCTAGTCGAGGCTCTTCTACGACTTAGATTCTCTTTACACACGCACATAAAGGACGGTCAATTATACATATTTTCCCTCCTCTCTGTATGCTTACCAATGTCGCGTTCACAAATCTTGACCACTGTTGAATCAATGACTACCCGTGCTGTCCGCTGCAAAGTAGCGTAAACAAAACAAAGACCAGAATCCACACGAACACTCCGCTCGCAACATTCTTGCCTGCCATGCCGTAGACTTAGGCGGCGCAGCACTACCATTGGGCGTGAGAGCTGAGGTCCCGTTGCCCCACTCCCACTGCCGACCAGTTCTGGAAACAGGTAACTCGTGTTGGTATCAACAACTACACAGTTCTTGATAAGCGCAATCCCGTTCATCACAGTCTCCCACTGCTCTTTAGTACACTGCTCACAATGCAACATGTAATACTGGCTGCCAGACAGCGTCAATGGTTCGTTGGTGATGTTTTATACGGTTACCGCACCTTCGTACGAGTAGTCTGGGAATCCTGTAGTCGAAATTTGCCTGTAGCAATGTCAATGTTGAACGGTACGCTCTGGGTACTGCGGAACTCTGCCTCGGACTGGTATACGGTGCTTCGTGTGCCTGCTTCGTATACACGTGTAAAGCTTAGGTCGCCGTGCTGACGCACCTGGCCGCCTATGTATGTGTCGTTCACGACTAGAGGGGCGTGACCGGCTGCAGCGAAGTGAATAGCGTCGTCGTACGGAATGGCGAGCGAGAGAGCTTCGCCACCATACCAGTTGCAGGCGTAATAGCGGTCGCCGTAGACCAGAGCAACCTTGACGCCTTCTTCGAGAAGATAAACGAGATTTCCTTTCCAGTCCAAAGGTGAATATTCGCCAATGCTGCGGAAAGCACAGGACACGGCCGAGTTGGATTGAGTCCAGTTCAGCGAGATACCTAACTCTGCTGCACGTGAGGCTGGTTGAACCATTCTGCATACCATAGCGCCGGCCAAAAGGGTGCACCAGGGGCGGCAATGTCGTAGTAGTCGACGTAGATATCGAAGTATGCATTCGGATTTCTGCAGTGCAGAGAGTTTCGGCTTTCTGGCAAATTGTTGACGCTATCATTGAAGCCCTGATTTGTGGGTTCGTAGGTGATGCTAAGATTCCTACACGTCTCGATTTGGTGCAAGCAGCCATTGGTACAGTACAAGGCGTCAATGGCTTCTTCATAACGCGACTCGTTGTATGCTTTGATGCCGTAGGTATTATTTAAGGCCATTTATTGGTAGCCGGCCCACTGGACGTGATGATCGCTGCAGCCATTGATGATCAGTAGAGTATTGAGGTGAAGCAAGTGGGTCTGACTCTGCTCATCCCATGTACCATTCAGGAAGCGCTCATTCTACTCCTGAAAGTAAGCTGCAAATGCAGGCCCACGGAAACCACCGTAGGACTATGTAGCGATCGGGACCCTGTCTTTATTGGACTTTTACTGCGAAAATTCTTGGAACCAGACCTGAGCAAAGTGCCAGAGCGCTCGCGCTGAGTCATCTGTATCCCGGGTAGTCAAGTTGGCATCTTGACTGGCATATGTACCCACGCAAAAGAACACAGTCCGTACGGGAATTCCGTTCGAGAAGTCGGCAACTATCAAGTCTCCCGTGTCGATGTTTGTTGTGGTGTTAGTCAAGCTATTGTAGCTCATGCCAACTTACACTGGCTAGTCGAGGTAAAGCAATATCAACTATTGACACGTCAGCTCGGATTCAGGGTTCGTTCTATTTCCTGATAAATCTTCGTTGTTCGATGACCAGTCGCTCAGGTATGTCAAGTGGGAGTCCGAGTTGACATTGCATGAACCATTTTCACCCAGCAAGCCTAGCATAGAGCTGCCTCCCGGTCCACCATTCTGAAGATACAGTCAGGAGATATGCGAAAATTTAGTGTTATATGTACCATCCAGATTGACAAATGCGCGTTTGCGGGATCTCTCCTAGATTCGGAAAACCAAAAGAAGGTGCTGATTTCATACGTCTGATTCTGTACACCTAGATCGGTGAGGGCGCCAGCAGGCAGATGGACGTAGTCAGAGTAGAATTGAGCTCCTTGAGTCACCTCACAAAGATCACTCTAGTAAGTATCAGTGACTTGGAATGTGTTACAAGCATGCGTGTTCACAAACCTCCCTGTGCCATCTTCAACGTGCGAATGTAGCACTGTGACTCCCTCCAGGCTCCAGCGCAGGCGGAAAGTGAGCATGGGCAAGTCCACTGAGGAAGCCACTGGCGACAAACAGCGATGTTTGACTGAGCAAAATCTTTCCGGTGACGTAGAACTCCTGACAGCCGTTCAACTAGGGTAACACAAGATCAGGAAGGATACTTATACCTCGACTTATGCTGCGCGGCTCGGTAGAGTGCACGCATATTATGCGTGCCCGTCACTTGCTACATTCAGAAGTAACTGGTAATGACATACTGGGCTGCCTTGTTGGGACATAGCGCATCCGTAGGCTTGCAACAAGAACCAGGTTCCGAATGGACCGAATGTTGATTGCGTTCAGTTGCCTGCCATGCTACATAGCCCAGGAAGCCAAGCAGACACTTGCAATTGTTATGCTTTCCCGTTCAGTGTTTCCGCTTTTAGGACCCATGACAGCCGTGAGGATGTGTTGCAGATCGTAGGGGCACGCGTCGTAGTACCTGCGGAACGAGCTCACCGGAGGCTGGAAAGCGGAGACTTGAGCCATAACAACTAAAGTATTCATTTAGGAAGGCTTCAAAGATTTAGAAATTGTTGTGAAGATTATATGTTGGATCTTGGGTAAGGAATGCCTACATGAGGGGTGGGCACAAGCTCGTCAAGCAAAGGAAAGGGTAGCCTTACACTAGACTAGCTTGTTTGGGACGCGACTTACTTTATCCACCGCCGCACTTTGCAGTCTCACATCCGATCAATAAGCACGGAGATGTGATAAGACGTTATAGCGCTACCGGTTATTTCCAACACGACGGCGGCTTCGCGAGACTCATGGTGGCAAGCACTATGGCCTTGCTTGTTGACCTCCAGCGGAACTGCTGAGCCAAATCGCCTCCCACCTCTTCGATTTGGATACTGCATCTCATGGCGCTTTCCAAGACTATAGCTTCTGTAGCCTGCGGCTAAACTGTCGGTCTATAGAGGTGAAGACTCGATATTCATGTCAGCTTTGTACATTAGTGGTAGGACCTTGCTCGAAGCCTAGCAACTTCGAGCTCCTATGTTTTGGCAGTGATACGTCGCTGATCGAGTCGGCTAAGAATATCGAGTACTTTGCCTGCATTTTGCTTGCGATCGTTGTCTCCGGTACCTGAGCGTACAATTGCCAGCATGTCGTCGAACGAGGCGTGACCCAGGAGGTATTCTACGCATTGTTAGCATCAAAGCATGACGTTTCGTGGACGCAGATTTTGGTACCTTTCAGCTCATCCAGTGCCAAACGCTCACCGCCATGGTGTTCTGTGGTCGTGCTGGCATGTTTCGAGGCAGCCAACTGCTTGGTCCGATTCACAGAGGCATCAGCATCCTCGCTAGCCTCAATATCAGTATATCCGCACGTTTGTTCACACTTGTCGATAGATCCACGCATACGACGACGGCTTCGTCCGGCTCCTTGATTAGGCGGTGGATAGTCCGAACAGAAGACAGGAACCCTCGAAGAAGCGCAGAGGATCGTTTCTAATGATTGTAAGAGGAATAACCTCCTTCATAATCTCATAGAGACATTGAGATAACGCGGCACTCTCAGATGGTGGTGGAGTCTCCTCGCGCATAAGCACGTATGCTGTTCGAACAGCTGGTGGGAACCGCGTCATAAGATGGAGGATGCGTAGGACAGCTTCTTGCTGATCTTCGTCCATATCTCTACCGGAGGTGATGTCTGTAAATGTGCGCAAAGTGGACAGCAAACTAGCGAAGCCGCGGTCAGTCTGACCCAGGGGATGCTCCCACGCTGGTTGCTTTTGGAAGATAGCTGCCCTCCTAACGCTCACTGTCTTCGTTAGCATACTCTGTCAGAGGAGTCAGGTCGGCATCAAACACGTAGCAGGGCCTTGATCAACGGCCGCAGAGTACACGCGCGGCCCAGCGAAGATTGAGAGCACGCCATCGATAACACTGTCATGAAGAACTACGGTTACGAGGGTGACATCCTTATTGTGGGCCGTGATCTCAATGGGGCATTCAGACGTGTGAAGGTCCACGGTGAGGCCTCGGTTGTCGAAGGCAGCGTCACAGTAAGAGCCGTTGGCGCGAATCTGACGACTGTGTGATTGACGCGAGCAGACTGCTAGCACGGGAAGTTTCAGATACCGCGCACTGCCGCCGTCTTGCTCATTGCGGTCTTCCAGGCCACCGATGGCGCAGAGAAGCTTGCCTGCAGCTTTATCTTGGAGCTGGTCCTAAGCTGCACGCTGGATCGAGGCCAGTGTAGGCTCTTATGTTGGAATGACAGTAATCTTCTTGTCCTCGTAGACAACGGCTAGTGTGTGGAGTGCATCTGAGTAACCTGCACCGCGCTCGTTGAGCGCCGCATTTGTGTCAATCTGGCGTGCTGCACTACTGTTGCGGCAGACGTAGCCGCTGTATGTATCGATGGAAACTGCGCTGAGTTGCTTACTAGCTAGGAGGCGACCATATATACATGCCCTGAGACGTGCTAGTCCAAGGTAGTCAACAGAGGTGACGATCAAGGCCTGTCGAACCGACTTGCACCGCAACAACTACAGTTGCAGTCGAGTTCTGAGAGCGCTTCATAGCCGATAGGGACATCGAGATGCTGGCAGACGGCAACGCGGAGCTGTGACAATGTCGTCGACAGATTCAGTGGCTGCGAGATGGGATGAATGGAGTCCATGTCCGAGTTCTCGTGAGCCAGATCTGGTGTCATAATACGGAGCTGAAGTTTCTTGCCCAAAGCGGACAGCTGAGTTGATTGTGGCTTGTTAGTGCTAGGCTGAGCCTGCTGCAGGGTGTCAGCCTTGCGCTTCCACAAATAAACTGAGAACCTCCAGGGTAGTGCGTAAGATTGACAACACTTACATTGATGACCGCGAAGATTGCTCTATTGGAATCTGGTAGAATATCACAGAGAAGATCTTCGATGTCTACCATAGGGTCATCCTCACTATCGAGGTGGAGGTCGATTGAGAGGCTGAAGGTAGTCGCAAGGCTCAGCTTTGGAGCAATTGTTGGAAGGCGTGCTTGGACAGAGTCCAATAGTGCAGAACAAAGCTGCGATGGTGACAGAACGACGAGCAAGCTCGCGGTCTGTCCGCCTGAGACTACCTTGACGAAATGGAGCGGGGAGTGTGAGTACCTCCAGAGGACGGTTGAGGTGAGGTGGTGGTGGTATTGGGAGCAAGGCAGGCGCGGTGGGCGTATTTATGAGCGGAAGGCGCGATTTACCCACATGACCGTGAAGTGAAGCCCTGGAGGTAGTCGTAGGAGCGAGAGACATCTTCCACAAGTTGAAGCGACGCGGAAAGGGTGGCTGCAGCTGCTGCGCAACGAAGCAGACCAAGACTCTGACTACCTCCATGCTCAGTAATTGACCTTATCAATAGACGTGAGCTTTAGACAAATAGGAGAGACATAAGATGATCGCTGATCGAGATGACTGATATCAGAGGTTATCAGGTCATCAGGATAGAGAGGTCTGCTGAAAGCACATAGCTGGAAGCTTTCGAAGTATGCTACACATGTGAGATACACAGAGGTTGTCAGACTCTGAACTAGATGCCTGGCAACCACGGCCAGAACCAAGGTTCCAGGTTGTACATAATGTATGAGCCCTCCTTCTCCATTGGCAGTAGTCTCGCGTTGAGTGTCTCCTGGCTACATCAAAGAGGCATACGGTCATACCATGCGCAACATGGTTTGCAGACTCTCCAGCCGAAATAATGATGATCTGAGACAAACAGATAGGGAAGTTAACCAGAGCGGAGTGAAGGATTGAGAGCCACGAGGCTTGTGCGTTCGGTATCGATAAGGAATGCGCGACCCAATGTCACCAAGTGTCCTTAGTCTAGGTACCCCATACCTAGTCAACACACCAAATACGTATGCGCAATTCACAGCATACATCTACGTTCCTCTCAAACCAAACAGAACGAACATCACCCATCATGGAAGCCGCCGACACGTTCACCCTCCTGCCCCTCCAGGCAAACGAAGCTGGCGACATCCACTCCACGGGCCCCGCGAATAACGCCCTAAGCACCGAGCTCGCAGCCCTGAACGCCCTGCACCACGGTCTACTCGCCGTCGAAACACCCACCGGCACACCGCCCCCACCTGTCCCCGTCAATCCTAAGCGCTCAGGCCAGATCAGCAAGCTGCGCGAATCCGGTAACGCCGAGTTCCGCAAAGGCAACCCTGGCGCCGCCGTCAAAATGTACACACTCGCAATCGATATGGCCCTGCAGCGCCCGCACTGGGAGCCATCAGGCCTGGTGCGCGAAGAGGTCTCAGGACTGCTGAGCAATCGCGCGCAGGCGAACATGGCACAGCAGCATTGGGCAGAGGGGAGCGTGGACGCAGAGGCCAGCGTGGAAATGAAGAAAGTTGGGAACGCGAAGGCGTGGTGGAGGAGAGGAAAGTGTCTGCTTGAGATGGGCAGGTTGGATGAGGCTGAACACTGGGTCAAGCAGGCGCTAGAGTTTGAAGCGACGGAGCAGGACTTGGTGCAGTTGAGGGATCAGATTGAGGGCAGGAAAGCTGGGCATACCAACGCGGTCTAAGAGCCTCGAATGAGTTTAGAGGGATAAGAGTCGAGCTGTGTGTGCATTATAAGGCGTCTGGCGCTTGTGGATACCTGGAGCATGGAAATGATTTTTGGAAGCGAAGAGTCTCAGCGAGCGAAACTTCAGGTCAATAGACGATGCCCGCCTTGATCTTTCACTACGGCAATCAGCTGAGGCAGAGTATGACTTAGTAGACTCTGAGAGGACGAAGATGAACGCAAATCTGAAGTCGACAAAGGCTGGAGTACTGCGCCGGTCGGGAACATCGTCGGTCACTGGATCAGACGCTTTCGATTGCATAGTAAGAAATCGCTTCACCGGTGTTTTAGGGGCCTTTGCCTCAGTGACGTCTGCGTCTCATGGTCTTACTAAGTACATAGACGCCCAAGGAATTCATCGAATCTTACCACCACATCGAACTACACTTGCACTCGAACTTTGCCCACAAGTCTCCTCTGACATCTTCTACAGATCTTGATTACCAGCATCTTATCAGACAAGGCTCCAATGGCGCCTCCTGGTCCAGAAACACGCGCACCCTTGACCCTCAACGACCTGCCTATCGAAGTACGGGCGATGGTCTACGACTATCTCCGAGGACTCCAATGCCGGTCGGTATTCGAGAAAGATGACAGTCCCAATTCCCAGTGCTCTAGCTCAAGTGAGCAAGATCTCCTACGCCAATATGACGGAGCTTTTCAGCCGCAGTCGACTTATTGTCATCTTGAGCCGCAGAGAAACTTATTGTTGGACAAAGAAATGCTCTTCCAACTGCTCTACAATGGGCGATCTCATGATACGCGATTAGCAGAAGATGCGAGAAAGATAGAAACTAGACGGCGAATCCCGTGGTTCATGGACACGCCTTGTCCTCTTCCGAATGTTTGTCCGGGCCAACGAACGTCGTCAACACCCGATGCCGGATTCGATATCACATTGCCGGTGCCGCAGTGCCCATTTGCCATTAGGAAGTCGAGGAAACCTTGAAATGACGCCAGTCTATCACCGTCATTGAGTGAATGCACACTCATGATCACCATAATCTCTTTCGACTCGGCACTCTACAAATTGTCTTCCTCGTTCGACCGTTCTACGGCGATATTGAATGTGAACGCTCTGTAACATTTCTTCCACTCTTTGCTGCTCAAACTCGTGAAACGGCACTTGCTTTCATACGATGACGCTGACCCGACTTGGCAAGCGGGAAGTTCATCGAGATCCAGAAAGAGAGGTTGCAGTCAAGACCATTGCGCGGTTGCGGGGTTTTGGACCGACCGGATTCGCAAAGCTCAAGCATTGAAGTCTTGAACGATGGACAGGAAGGAAGTCTATGTAGCGGGAACAATATTGATTTCTTGGAAACGACCTGAATACACTGTACTTCTGGAAGTAATCCAAATCAGAGCGTAAGAGTCACTCCTTGTCGATCAAGATGGGAAGCCACAGAATTAATGGATATCACGTGACTACGTGACTGCGCTAGCCAAGAGAAGACCACTCTACGCGCTCATTCCAGGCAGCACCCCGCGCGTCCCAGTGACCTGCTTCCCGTTTCCCAGCAAGTGGTACGCTATCACAGCCCGTTTCTATTGCACGACAGCTGATTTGCACTTCGAGTCTCCGGAATCTGCAGATTTCTCCAGCATTTGCCACCGGAGGCGGCAATAACGCGATCGATTCGACGCGGCCTATCAATCGGCGCGTGACGACCAGGGGCATCGCCGCCCTTGATTTACCCACGGCGGCCTAGTGCGTCTGTCACTTCTCCTTGCAGACATCGTTGCGCTTTTCAACTGCCTTTCTCCTGCTTCCATTCTCTCTATTGCCAGTACGATCGTTCATTGGGAAGCTGTGCGCCTGCTCGACGTTTTTGCCCCGCGCTCTGTCTTCCAACCATCGACCACAATGGCGCCTCGGCGTTCTACTCGAAAGTCAGCAGCCAGAGTGGCAAACGACAACATTGTCGCTGCTATAAAGCCAACATCAATTTCCAGTACGTGAGCAGACATTGCCTTACTATCCGGTTTCGCCGCGAGTTTCTTCTAATACTAAATGCAGGTGATTCACCTATGAATGCCCAAGTTGAACCGGCTTCGCACAAAAAGCGCATACGTAACTCTCGCTCAGCCGTGCCGAACTCGTCCGACAACGATGATGATATGTTGGACATCGATTCATCCATGCCTCCAGCGCAAGTCCGCCGCATTCTGAAACAGATCTCAATCCCCGCCATGAAGACCAAGCAGACTGCCGCACCGGTCAAGGCGGAATCGGAGACTTCGAATGGCACGCCGTCCCTGGAAAATTCCGACTACGACACACCCGGCACAAGCATATCGAACACACCGGCTGTCTCGCTCGGACGCAGTCTAGGCGCAGCTCGCAAGAGTGGGTTAAGCAAGGCTGTCTCAGCGCGAGGTCGCACTACTATCCAAGATACGGATGGGGAGATCGATATAGTGGATCTGGATGCCGAGCTTGCGTTGCAGATGCAGATTGAAGAGGACGAGGACGAGGACAAACAGCGCAGCAAGCGCCGCAGGGTGGAGGAAATCAGTGACGAGGAGGAAGAGATCGAGAACATTTACGCCCCGCGAGCTCGAACGAATACTGCGCCCTACAAAGGCAAAGGCAAGGGTAAAGCAAAGATGGAGTCTGACACTGAGACCGACGATGACGCCGACTCGCTGCTCAACGAATTGATCGCAGAACCCATATACACCGGCAAAGGCAAGGGCAAGGCGACCGTTCAAGATGTCACACGCCGTCGCAGTCGCTCTGATCGACCCAGCACGAGCCGCAACACCATCCTCGACGACATCATCAGCGATCTCGAGGACTCAGAAGAGGAAGATGAGTTCCAGCCCGACGACGCTGGCTCAGTCATTGACCTTAGTGAGATCGAGAGCTTAGCCGCCACTGACAGCGAAGAGGAGCCTCTGATGGTAGCCAGCGCTCGCCTTCAAAAGGTGTCGGCCAAGGTACCCAAGCGTGCACGAGGCAAGAAGCCATTCACACATGCGGAGAAGCTCGAGAAGCGTCAGCGAATGGCGAGGTACGCACATATCGAAGATAAGTGGGAGCGGAAGCGTGCCATGAACCGCGAGCGTGCAGAGCAGCAACATCCAAAGTTGCGCTCAATGTGGGACGACCTGCAGAAGATTCCTGTGCTATCTGTCGGGAGGGCAGAGCAGCCCAAAACCATTACCCGGCGCTTGAAGCCATTCCAGCTGGAAGGTCTCAGCTGGATGATCCGTCAAGAGAAGACCCATTATAGAGGCGGCCTGCTCGGAGATGAGATGGGTATGGGTAAAACCATTCAAGCCGTCTCGCTCATCATGTCCGACTACCCTGCGAAAGCACCGACGCTGGTCTGTGTACCACCCGTTGCTTTAATGCAATGGACCAACGAGATCCGCGAGTACACCGAAAATAAGCTCAACGTCCTTGTCTACCACGGCACCAACGCCAAGTGCAAGAAGATGACTGTCAAAGATTTGAAGAAATTCGATGTCATCATGGTCTCCTATAACAGCTTGGAGTCTCTACACCGCAAGGAGGTCAAGGGCTGGAGCCGTGGCGAGGACATCATCAAGGAGGCGTCTCCCCTTCACGCCATTCACTATCACCGTCTCATCCTTGATGAAGCACATAGCATCAAATCTCGCAACACCGGTGTTGCAAAGGCCTGCTTCGCCTTGCAAGGTACTTACAAGTGGTGCTTGTCCGGCACACCGGTGCAGAATCGCATTGGAGAGTTCTTCTCCCTTCTACGCTTCCTTGAGGTTCGCCCTTTCGCCGACTACTTCTGTCGTTCTTGCAAGTGCGAGAAGCTGCATTGGGCAACAGACGACGACCACATGTGTGTTGCTTGCAACCACGGCGCGTCTGAGCACATCTCGGTCTTTAATCAAGAGCTTCTCAACCCCATTACCGGCGATGACGTCAACCTTCGTGAGTCGGCGTTGTCGAAACTCCACATGATCACAGCCCGCATCATGTTGCGCCGCATGAAGCGCGACCACACTAACTCCATGGAGCTGCCCATGAAAGACATCATAATCCACAACGAGTTCTTCAGCGAAGTCGAACGCGACTTTTCGACCTCTATCATGTCAAACTCCAACCGCAAGTTTGATACCTACGTAGCGCAGGGTGTTATGCTCAATAACTACGCCAACATCTTCGGTCTCATCATGCAAATGCGCCAAGTCGCCAACCACCCAGATCTTCTGCTCAAGAAGAGGGCTGCGGAGGGCAGCTCTAACGTCTTCGTGTGCAACATATGCGACGAGCCCGCCGAAGATGCCATCCGCTCCCACTGCAAGCACGAGTTCTGCCGCGCCTGTGTAAAGGATTATATGGACACGTGCGAAGCCTCGGGCACCGACGCAGACTGTCCACGCTGCCACATCGCGCTCACAATCGACTTCGAGCAGCCGGAGCTCGAGCAGGACGAAGACAGCGTCAAGAAGACCAGCATCATCAACCGCATCAAGATGGAGAATTGGACCAGCTCGACGAAGATCGAGATGCTCGTGTACGACCTGTACAAGCTGCGCAGCAAGAAGCAGACACTCAAGAGCATCGTGTTCAGCCAGTTCACCTCCATGCTGCAGCTCATTGAGTGGCGCCTCCGCCGTGCGGGTTTCAACACGGTGATGCTCGACGGCAGCATGACGCCTGCACAGCGCCAGAAGAGCATCGATCACTTCATGACGAATCCGGATGTGGAGGTCTTCCTTGTCTCGCTGAAGGCGGGCGGGGTCGCTCTCAATCTCACTGAGGCGTCGCGGGTGTTCATCGTGGATCCGTAAGTTCCCCCTCCCACGAACGTTACTACAAATACTGACAGACGCAGATGGTGGAACCCCGCCGCCGAATGGCAATCTGCTGACCGCTGCCACCGCATCGGGCAGAAGCGTCCCTGCGTCATCACACGTCTGTGTATCGAGGACAGCGTCGAGTCGAGGATGGTCGCGCTGCAGGAGAAGAAGGCGGCGATGATTGCGGGAACTGTCAACAACGACAAGGTTGCCATGGACCGGCTGAGTCCTGAGGACTTGCAGTTCTTGTTCCGTGGTTCTTAGAGCTTAGCGAGATGGATCAGTGGTGTATGGTTATTTGTTAGACTTTATGGCGTTCATGGGTACCCCCATATGCATGCGCGGTCCGGTGTGCTCAACTGCAAGCCGACAAAGGAGTTTAGATACCACGACTTAGTGACTTTTCATTCCAGAGAGAATAATGCGCAACAATTGCCGTCATACCTTTCTACTGATCTCTTCAAAATAGAGATCTGGATTGACTTGACATGCGGCTAAAGTCAATGACATCGATCGCCCGCTACAGTACCCCGGATTCCGGTCAGCCCTGCCGCCTCACCGCTTCCTGCGCATCAATCTGGCTCACAGGCGCACGAGTGGGTGTCGCAGCGCTGCCATCAGCAGCACCAACTCGATTGGCAACAAATCAGGCGGTAAAATATGACAGATCAGTATGTTCGGTAAAAGCGACATCTGCAGCGTGGAGTGAGCCAGCACAACAACCAGGTGACACCAATAACACCGCTCAAGGTGCTCAAATCCTTTTTTCCACGTTCCGCCGTAATTCGAGCATCTCCTGTTGTATATATATTCGCAGCCGCGGGCCCGAGGAGAAAGACGTTAAGACCGACTCAGTAGTACGTAATCTTACGTAAACGCTTGCTTCTTGCGCGTTAAACGTCCCTGCCATCGTCATCCGCGACATCTCATGTGCACCGGGGCGTCAAAAGTGTGCTCTAAAGGCTCGACATTTGACGTGCTTTGTGGTCGATCTGAAGGTTCGGCAGCGGGAGAGGGGGCTTGACTGGCGTTGGACTTGGCTCGGGACCGAGGGAGGTGTGATGCCACAGACCGAAAGGTGACGCTATGGCCGTCGCGTGCGGAGCAGGTTGGTAGCCGTTCTTGCCTTTGTTTCTGGTGTCCGTGTACATAGAGCGGGTGCTAGCACCCTTGTTCGTTGTTTGTGTAGCTTCAACTGTATACATCGTGAGAGATGAGTGTGTTCAAAAAGGCCGAGAGCTGGCAACTCGACATCGACCGCTACCTCAACCGCGTCATACCTGCTTCACCCTTACACAAACTCCCTACATCTGTGTCGAGATTCTTGGGGTACCGAAGGGAACAGAAGCAGGATGTTGGAAACGTTCTTGGAGCATTCTGGTCATTAGTAGGAGCATTTTGTGGTCTGGCTGTAGTCGCGGCGGTCTTCAACAATACCGAGGGTATACAACGGCATGCGCCGCCTGCATTCATCGCATCGTTTGTAAGTGGGCAGGTGCCTTGTTGTCATACACCTCTAACCTGCACGTGTAGGGTGCATCCGCGATCCTCGAATATAATGCAGTCCGCTCACCTCTCGGACAACCGCGCAATGCTCTGCTCGGTCATACCTTCTCAGCCCTCATCGGTGTTGGCGTCTCTAAGCTTTTCCAGCTAAATTCCGACTACGAGAAGATCAAGTGGATAGCCGGCGCTACAGGCTGTGCGATCGCATCCGCTGCGATGCTCCTGACTGGTACTGTCCATCCACCTGGGGGCGCATCTGCTGTACTGGCTGCCACAGAGCCAGCCATCACAGCGATGGGGTGGTTCTTTGTTCCTCTCGTGATGTGGGGTGCCACATTGATGATTATTGTGGGTCTCTTCCTCAACAACATTCAGAGACAGTTCCCAATATACTGGTGGACGCCCCTGGACATAGGAAGAGCGAAGACGAAGGATATCGAAACGGTGCCCAACGGCAGAGGCGGATTGGAGCGAAAGGAGACCGAAGAAGAACAGAGATACGATCAACCATACGAGAAAATCAAGATCACCGGAGCCAAGGTTATTTTACCAGAAGCGCTGAGTCTGAACAAGGACGAAGCGGAGTTGCTCGAGAGGCTGCGGGAAAGGCTGAGGAGGAGAGTGTATGCAGAGCGAGTGGAAAAGAATACCGACAACACAGATTTGAGTAGCGGAAGGAGCAGCGCAGACTTCACCATGGTGCCTACAAGAAGCGAAGGGGCAAGAAGTAATAGCGAAAGCAGTCGCAGTGGGAAGTGATGGCCTGAGTAGTCCCACACCTATCTATCACGCGCCAACCGGATTGGGAAGCCATAGATAAGAGCAATGCACGAAACGAACGATCTCCGAGGCGTCTCTCTGCATCGAATGTGACATCTGGTACCTCGTTGGGTTATTTCCAGGCTATTTCTAGCTTGGTTCCTGATATTTCGTTGATGTTGTGACGTTCTGAGAAGCAGAGCTGTCCATCGCCGCATGACATGGGCTACACTGCTTGCTACAGGACCACGTTGGAATTTGGAGGCCATCATGCCACCATACGAGGCTCATCGTACGGCTTACAGTCCAACACACGAGTCGAAAGACAATTCACTCCAAAGTTCTGTCGCTTTTCTACGCGAAATGGCCATCAAACTGCGGTTGTTCAGAAACTTCATTCAATGAGATCTGCGCCAGATTCTCCACGCTTCTGTAAACTGACAATCTTCGAAATCGTATCCTGATATTTGCCATGATCAAGGACTCTTTCGCTCTCTCAACGTTTGATCTCATTGTTGGACCATGCGACTGACTTTGTGGTTTTCTGGGCTGGTGCGGCTTCGCGCCGGCATTGTCTGCCCAAAGCCTGGTGCACCTGCTGGTGCGTTCATTGGTTGGCAGCGGGCTTTGCCACGACCAATGAGAAAAAATTAGGCACATTCACAAGGTTCTCCAGGCAAGGCTTGCCCGAGCAAATCTATACCTGCCCTTTCTCACACCGACTCTTCCTCATTACCTGCTCCATCCGTTCACTCGTTCCTTTCTGTCGAGTGTAGCATCTGCTCTTGTCGCTGTTCGATATCGATAAAGAGAGTGGGTCTGTCTGCCCCGCCATATCTTGAAATTCGACGAGTTTTCCTCCTACACCCCACCACCCGCGTCCCTCCCTTCACAACTATACAAAATGGTCTCCGCATCGAAGGCTGCCCGTGAGGCAAAGCGCGCTGCCGAGGGCAAGCCCAAGAAGACGCTCGCCTCCAAGGCTTCCTCCAAGAATGCCTCCATGGCTTCGTCCGTAAACGGCGACGCTGCTGAGGACCTCGAGCTCAACGAGGAAGTCCGCAAGCTCACCATGCAGGAGGACAAGCACGGTCTATCCGACCGTGTCACTACTGGTGTCCTCGCCTCTCTCCCGGCGTCTCGCGACGTCAAGATCACATCGGCCTCGCTTGTGTTCCACGGAAAGGTTCTGTTCAACGACACCACCCTCGAAGTCACCTACGGCCGCCGCTACGGTCTGTTGGGTGAGAACGGCTGCGGAAAGACCACCCTTCTTAAGGCCATCGACGCCCGCGAATTCCCCTTCCCCGAGCACATCGACATTTACCTGCTGAACAAGGGTGCTCCCAAGACCGAATTGGGCGCCCTTGAGTGGGTTGTCCGCGAGGCTGAGAACGAGCTGGCCCGTCTCGAGAAGCTCGCCGAGGAGATCCTCGAGAAGGATGGCCCTGAGGCTCAGCAGCTTGAGGACATCTATGAGGTATGTAATCCGCAGAACTAGAACAGTGTCCATCTAACAACAAGACAGCGTCAGGAGAGCATGGACCCGTCTACCTTCCACGTTCGCGCCTCCCTCATTCTGACCGGTCTCGGTTTCAACAAGAAGACCATCACCAAGAAGACCAAGGACATGTCCGGTGGATGGCGTATGCGTGTCGCTCTCGCTAAGGCTCTGTTCGTCAAGCCTGCTCTTTTGCTTCTCGACGACCCCACTGCTCATTTGGACTTGGAAGCATGTGTGTGGCTGGAGGAGTACATGAAGAAGTGGGACCGCACCCTCATCCTCGTCTCTCACTCCATGGATTTCCTGAACGGTGTCTGCACAAACATGATTGACATGCGCATGAAGCAGCTCCTCTACTACGGAGGTAACTACGACTCTTACCACAAGACCCGTTCTGAGCAGGAGGTCAATCAGACCAAGGCCTACGAGAAGCAGCAGGACGAGATCAAGCACATCAAGAAGTTCATTGCCTCCGCCGGTACATATGCCAACTTGGTCAGGCAGGCCAAGTCTCGCCAGAAGATTCTCGACAAGATGGAAGCAGATGGTCTTATCGAGCCTGTCCAGGTTGACAGGGTCTTCTCTTTCCGTTTCGCCGATGTCGAGAAGCTGCCCCCGCCTGTGCTGTCGCTTGACGATGTCACCTTCTCCTATGACGGCAACCCGGAAAACAACCTGTACGAGAACCTCGACTTTGGTGTTGACATGGATTCCCGTACCGCCCTAGTCGGACCAAACGGTGTCGGAAAGTCGACTCTGCTCAACATTTTCACTGGCAAGCTCAGTCCTACAAGCGGTGTTGTCTCGCGTCACACTCACTTGAAGCTCGGTGTCTACTCCCAGCACTCTGCTGAGCAGCTCGACCTGACCAAGTCTGCTCTCGACTTCGTCAAGGACAAGTTCTCCCACATCAGCCAAGACTACCAGTACTGGCGCCAGCAGCTTGGTCGCTTCGGTATGACCGGTGAAGCTCAGACATCGAAGATGGCCACTCTGTCCGACGGCCAGAAGTCTCGTATTGTTTTCGCCCTCCTAGCTATCGAGGGTCCCAACATGTTGTTGCTTGACGAGCCTACCAACGGTCTTGATATTCCTACTATTGACTCTCTGGCCGATGCCATCAACGCTTTCAGCGGTGGTGTCGTCGTCGTCTCCCACGACTTCCGGTACGTTCCTCCTTGACTTCCCTGCTTGTACATCTACTAACTAGTTCCAGTCTCCTCGACAAGATTGCCAAGGACATCATGGTCTGCGAGCACAAGACAGTCCGCAGATGGGACGGCTCGATCGGCGAGTACAAGAACCATCTCCGCAAGAAGATGTCGTCGACCGGTGTCCTTTCCTAAGCGTTGTTTGAGATTTGTAGTTGCAAATTGCATGCGTTTTCCGAGCTGCGGAACGCGGGACCGAAGTAAAAGTGGCCTTAGAGCAGGGTTCATGATACCCCTGCAGTAGGCTGGCAGCTCAGCGCGTCCAGCTTCAGTGTCTGTTCTGCGTGGGTAGAGACAACTGGATACCGCGTTTCGATGCATTGGGCTTAGAGGAGTTCTTAGATTTGGGTTACGACCAAAATGAATTACGTAGAACAAGAATGATCAAACGAACAAACAGTCTCTTGCAGTGTGCTGTGAGCGGTGTCGTGGTGTATGCGGCATGGCCCGGTTTGCGAGCACGAGCATGACGATCACCCCGCAAAACCTCCGGCGGTGACGAGCTCCGACATTCAGTCCTCAAGCTATCACCACCACACGTCGTCGGTCTCGGTTACGCTGACCCTGTGGATTCGCGTTGACAGAGTAATTCCGAGCTCCAAACGGGTCGTCGTATTGTCTGCCCGCCATGGCAGAGCTCACCAGCACCAAGCTCAACGCAGAGGCGCATCTGCTGCTCGTACGTCCTCTGGATACCTACGCTACCTGCACTGACACGCATGAAGGACCAGCCGCTCCTGCGAATGCCCTACGAACTCTCTCGCCGAAACTTCAAGAATGCCCAGCGCCTCATCGAACACTCCTCGACTTCCCTCACAAGCTCCCTCGCCGCAGCCACAAAGAGCGCCGCCAAGACCACCGACCCCACACCCGCCCTCGAATCCCTCGACACCATGATATCAAAGATGCAGGGGCTGAAGCGGAAGCTATCAAGCCTACAAGAAGAAGAGGCGAAGCTACACAAATCCGCCAAGGCGCGACTGCAGCACCTGCACGACCTGCACCAAGTCCAGAGCCTGGTCGATGTCAAGTACGACGAGTGGAGTCGCGTGCGTCTCAGCCGCTTGCTCGTGGACTACCTCCTGCGCGAGGGCTACGCGGACAGCGCAGCCTGTCTCGCGCGCTCCAAGGGCATAGAAGACCTCGTCGACGTTGATGCGTTTGTGGCATGTCATAAGATCGAGCGCAGTCTGAGAGAAGGGCAGAGCACGACGCTGGCGCTCGAGTGGTGCAAGGAGCACGGCAAAGAGCTCAAGAAGGGCGGCAGCATGCTGGAGTTCGAGCTCAGGCTGCAACAGTACATCGAGCTGGTCCGGGCCGGGCACGAGAGCGGGGTGTCTGGCATGGACGGCGAGTTCGCAGAGGGCGTGCGGCTCGGCGATGGCGGAGGCGAGATGAAGCTCATAGAAGCCCGGGCGCACGCGAAGAAGCATCTCAGCGGGAGCGGGGACTTTGCGCTGCTCGGCCGCGCAGCAGGACTGCTAGCCTACCGGCCCTGGGACGAAGTCGAGCCCTACGCCGTGAGTCTCCTTCTACCCAAGTCCCACTCATAGAAAAAAACATGCTAATAAGAAACAGTCCCTCTACTCCCCAGCTCGTTGGACCCACCTGGCCTCCCTCTTCCTCACAACACACCACACGCTGTACTCTCTTCCACCCCGCCCACTCCTCCACATCGCGCTATCCGCAGGTCTCAGCGCGCTCAAAACGCCCGCGTGCCACTCGGCATTCACGCCCAGCGCCACAAACAGCGGCTCGTCGACCACAACCGTGTGTCCGATCTGCAGCACGGAGCTGAACGAGCTCGCGCGCAACGTGCCGTACGCGCACCACACCAAGAGCATCGTCGAGAACGACCCCGTCGTGCTGCCCAACGGGCGCATCTACGGGTCGGAGAGGCTGCGGGTGTTTAACGAGAAGGTCGGGACGGAGGGGGGGTGGGTGCGGGATCCCGTGGGGGGGAACAAGGAGGAGATGTGGAGGGAGAGCGAGGTGCGGCGGGTGTTTGTGCTGTGAGAGTCTGTGGATGCTGCTGGTTCGATTGTTTTTCTTGGGATCTGCGTGCATAGCGAGGCGCTGGGTGTTTGGGTTTCACAAGGGAGCTTCTTCAGCGATGGTAGATGAACATGCGCCTCTTTCCATTGACTGTCGCTGCTACCAACTCTCAACACGTCACATGTGACCGCGTTACCGTACCACACCTCTGCGCCAACCCACAGCTCCAAACCCTACCCTTCCCCACCACCGAAAGCGAGCACGAGGCATCACCGAAAGCGAGCACGAAGCACGACCCTCCGCGAGGAACAGCACAAATCCGGAGCGGGAGAAGATTCAACATCAGCTTTCAGGCCTCAGTAGAAAGCAGCTATGGGTATCTCATCCCATCTCATCTCGACGCCCAGCCTTGCAGTTGCGCGAGCAACATCCTTTGGCAAAAACCCTCGTATGCCCGTAAACGCCTCGCTAACAAAACAACGCCCGGTCTCGAGACACGTCTATACAGGTCGAGACACGTCTACACAGGTCGAGACACGTCCATACTGGAAGAGCGTGATGCAATGCAATACAAGAACCAAACGCAGCGCCCATCCAAGTCCCAATGTACAATGCCACAATCCGCAATCCGCAATCCGCTCACATGACAGCGCACTCGCGGTCGGGCCTGTTCTTGTCCTTGAGCTTCTTCTCCGCGAGCTCACTGACGTCCCTGCTCTTGCTTCTGTGGTGGTCTTTTTTCTTACTGCTCTTCTTCGGCGAGGCGGTCGGCTCTCTGTGCTCCTTGGCCGGGCTGCCAGACTCGGGGGGCGAGTGCTCCTGGCTTTCGACGGCGTTGATGACGATGATTGGGTCCTCGGCCGCTCCGCCTTCGGTGATGGCGAGCTTGTCTTTACTGCCGCGGCCAGTCAGCCTCGATAAGGTCAGAGACAGCCGTCCTTCGCCGGTTTGGCTGGTCGGTCGGCTCTTGGTGCCTAACCATGTCCGCGATCCGCGTCGTGATGCAGACAGGAATCCAGCCCTGTACTCGTCGGATGGCGTGTGGGGCTCAGTCCGTCCGCGCGAAAAGCTCTCGATGTCGTCAAAGGCCACGCTGCTGCGTCGATTGCTGGACATACTGGCGCGACCAATTGGATCGTCCGAGACGACTGACTCGGGGTGCACATCCGCCGGCTTCACCTTATCCCATTCACCACCGCTTTCAGCGTCCGTGACACCCCCCTCTGGCATCGAATTGAGCGTCTCCCAAGACGGCACCGCAGACATGACTTCATTCTGCGCTTCGGTGTAGGTTGGAGGATCGCCTCTCGACGCTAGTTCATCGTCGATTGGCTGGACCTGGTAGAACAAGAGATACGGCGACTCTTCCCTTAGAGCCTTCTTGATGTCGACATCAGTAACCCTGGGGTTCGAGAGATCGTCGAACCGGAGCCATGGCCATGTGTCGTCGTCTTCCTCCGATTGAGAGGTACCTGGTGGCCTGTGCTCGTTCGCACGAATGAGCGAAATGTAGTGTCCCGAGTCCACCGAGACCCCGCGGTGGCAGACGACAGACTGCAGCACCAGCTTGAAGTTGCCAAAGAGCGGCCCTTCTTCTGCGATCCTGTCGTCTGAGACGAAATGCGGGAGGGCTATTTCGAGTGGGATATCGACGTAGGTGTTTAGACGTTTCGGCGCGCCATACATAGTCATGGAGTAGCGCTTGAGGCAGATGCCGAGGACGGGGCGGCGAGCCGAAAAGTGTGCGGCGACCTGAGCGTCGGTCTTGGGGACGTTGTCCGTGTACCATGCTGGCCCATGTTAGCCGTGCCCAATCCAAGCTACGCATGCACTCACGAATAAGACTGAAGAACTGCCACGCCGGCATCAGAACCTCCTTTCTAAGAAGTGACGCCGAACGTGGCCGCCCATCCGAGCTGTTGTTGAGCATATCGTCCAGGTGCTTCTTCTCGTCAAACTTCTTGTCCTCGGCATTCTTAAATCTTTGGCTGAAGATGCTGTCTGCGCGTCGGCGCCCATCGAGGAGTGGCCTGACTGCTGAGAGAGGAGTCGATGGTGCCATCGAAACGGGAGTCGACACCATGGGCGACTCTGGCCCCAGGAGCTCGAGGCTCTCGACGTGGATCGTCTCATTCTTCTCCGGGTCTCGGTCGACTGTGTCCTGGGTTGCGGACCTAACAGATCCTATCGTGTTCTGTCTCTGCAGGAACCGCTTGACTTCGATGCGGTTGTTGAAGTATGTTTCCAAGCAGTCTTCCAGTGTGATGATGCCCTCGCCTTCCTGCTCAGGAATGGCCACCTCTAGCAATCGTTCGTTGACAAACTTGTGATCGTCTTCCTTGTCTTCTCGGCCGGTGTGGTAGATGTCCATCTTCAAGGTAAGGAGCGGCAGTTCGAGGGCGCCCGTGATAAAAGTGAAGGCCTCGGAGGCATCTTGCTGACAGACTCTGGCGGCGTCCTCCCAGCCACATTCCGCCAAGGCGTCCTGCAGGTGCTTTGTCTGGCAACGTGTTAGTGCAGGGTCACATGTAGCTTCTGCTGAGCTTCTGCTGTACGTACGAGCTCGACCTTGACAAGTCGTCCCGTCCTGAGCAGGTTGACCCAGAGTCGCAGAGTAGCTGCGAGCTTCTTCCTTGGCTCGTCGTCGAAGTTGTCAAACAGCATGGCTTCAAACGCGTCCAGGCGCGCAAACATGGCGAAGAGCAGAGCGTCCAGATAGCATGTCACCATGTTCCTGTTGATTGCGCCCACCATCTTGACATTGGGGTCATAGTCCTTCAGCTCCCCCTCGATGGATTCGTTGGCGAGCACCAGGACGTCGTAGGCTTGGTCGATGTCGTCGGGGTACCATGCCAGTGCGTGCTCGGCCTGCTCTGTCCCCATGCTTGTGATTCCCACGCTCTGCAGCCGCGAGAGCAGCATTGTGACCTGCGGCGGTCAGCGCTACACCAACTCGTCTTCCAGGACCGCACCCACGTTCTTGGCCGCATCTCTGTCGACGGTCGTCTTCGCGTCTTCGTTGGTGAAGATCTTGTAGAGGTCCGAGGATGCTGGCTGGCCAGACTTTCTCTGTTCGCGCACATGGTCAGACGAGTCCATGGTAGACAGTTTGGCATAGTCTGGTGTAGAGGTTGCGCGACACGGTGCATGTAAGAATAGCAGACGATCCTCGACTGAGCTTCGCAGCGCAGCGGGCAGCTTGTGATACACCGACTCGAGACCAGACGTGGGTTGGCGAGGCCGGCAGTGCCAGTCTCGAGACGGTCCTCGCCAGCCCACCTCCAGTCTCGAGTCGCTGTGCCAGAGCAGAGGAATAAAAGAATTGGCAGAGATGGAGCGTACTTTATTGCGGGCAGCTTCCTTGGACTTGCGCTTCTCGGCCTGGTGCTTCTCGCGGCGGCTGAGGAAGCGCTGCATGCCGTTCATCGTGTGCGGCGCATATACTGGACTTGCATGCAGGAAACGGACAGCTGCAAAGCGTCGACCGTCTTCGTCTGGGTCGCGGCGGGGTAGGCAGCAGCAGGCTTGCGTCGTTGCGCGGGCAGGTGCAGACGAGGCCCGAGCCAGATGCGAGAAGAGTGAGACTGCTCTGGGTCAGTCCGAGAGTGTGCGAGACAGCACTCGGCGCATCAGCCGCACAGCAACATCTAGGTGCCTATGCTGGGACGCGGCTCTGCGTCGAGCAAGCGCGCCCCGCGGCGGTCGGCAGAGGGCTGGAGCTACGGCCCCTGGCGCGCAGAGAGCGCTGGCAGACGATCCCTGCAGCGGTTCCGCGCCAAGGCCAAAACTTCACAGAAACACGGCGTGTGGGCGCGCATCCATCGCCAGGACGACGTCACACATCATGAGCCTGCGCAAGCTGCCATACCGGACGGCCACTGCCCTGTGCAGAGACGCCAGGCCCACCGCGAAGGCGCTGCAGCCACTGCTTCGCCGCAATGCCTCGACAGACGCCGCCCCCGATGTCGAGACGACATCGTTCGCGACCGGCCCAGTGAAGCCCGCAGCCGCCACCAAGGACTTTGATCCCATAGCGCGCAGCCGGGCGAGGAGGAGAGGCAACAAACAGCTCCCCCCCAGCAGGTAGGCGGCCGGTTCCTCCCGTTGCCAGGGCACGAGTTGACAGGGCAGATACCAGTACCGCGAGCCCAAGTACTATCGTGGCCCGCTGCATCCCCACCAGCCTCTCCCCGTCTCTGATCCGGCCTCGAGACGCTTCCAGCCCGGGCCCTTCAGCCTGCCCCGCCTCGACCAGACCTACCAGAGCACCATCGCGCAGGACATACTCGCCATGACGTACCAGCACTACCCGCCCGGCTTCCGCGCGCCAAAGGTCGAGCAGAGGCTGCGCGAATGGCAGGGCGAATCGCCGTACTACAAAGGGCGACCGCTGCGAGGGCCGCGTGGAAAGGGTGAGGTCCTCCGTCTGCTCCAGGAGCCGCGCACCTTTCGCAACCTGCCCAAGATCACAAAGGTCGTTGTCCACTCGATGATCCCCGAGGCCATGCAGGACAGCGCCGTCATGCACGTGGCCGGCATGATCCTCCAGGCCATCACCAATGTGCGTGTCGAAGCACACAAGGCGAGACACAACGTCGTGGGATGGGGGTTGCGCGAGGGCCGCTACGTCTCCGTCACGGCAACGCTGGAGCGCGAAGACGCGTCGTACTTTCTCGAGAAGCTCATCGACGTGGTCCTGCCCAGGATCAAGGAATGGAAGGGCGTGCCCGGCTCGTCCGGAGACGGCCACGGCAACATCAGCTTCGGTCTCACACCCGACCAACTTGCCCTCTTCCCGGAGATCGAGGTCAACTACGATGCGTGAGTCTGGACAGGATGCACCCGCCGACAGCCGCTAATCCACTGCAGATACCCGCCCAAGATGATTCCCGGTTGCCACATCACCATCATCACTGATGCCACAAGCAACAAGGACGCACGCCTGCTGACACAGGCCATTGGCCTGCCGTTCTACGGCAAGCTCAACGATTGAGAGGAGCATCGCTGTGTAGAAAACCTGTAACATGTGTAACACTTTTAAGCGTACGTCGTAGGCGGCAATGTATCGAGCGTTTGTCGTAGCAACCAGTGTATTCAACGAGACCCATCCAGCGAAGGTGGGGATACAAGCTCATCAACTTTGGTCACAGTGAACGGTTGATCGTGTGCAATGCCTGAGCCTCCGTGCTTTTAGTGTCAAGAGAGTGAATGAGCAAAGCAATGCTGCTCGTGAATGAGCAAGCAATGCTGCTCGTGAATGAGCAGGCAATGCTGCTCGTGAATGAGCAAGCAATACTGCTCGTGAATGAGCAAGCAATGCTGCCCGTGAATAAGCAAAGCAATCCTGCTCGTAAACGATGCCTCGCCGTGGAGCGGTTCAGCCGGATAATTATCGAGTTTGGCGGCCGCGCAGAAGCAAAGCGGCCCGTGCGCTGTCGCAGCATCCTTCTCAGCCAGCTCTGTCGACAACCATCCACGACATTCCCCTCATCTAGCCAGTCTACGTGAGAGCTCCACAGTCAGCATGCAGGCTCTCCGACAACCGATGCGCGCGGCGCTCAGCAAGGCGGCGACGCGATCGTACGCCACGGGCTCGTCGCAGTACGCGGAGACGATCAAGAACCTCCGTATCAACGGCGACACCAAGGTGCTGTTCCAGGGCTTCACCGGAAAGCAGGGAACGTGAGTGCGCGGCGGCGCTAGAGGGGAACAGAGAGAGTGCTAACGCCACGTCAGCTTCCACGCGCAGCAGGCGATCGAGTACGGTATGCGCCCACGCGAACAGCTGTCCAGCATGCACGCGGAGAGGAATTGACACGGACGCGCAGGCACCAAGGTCGTCGGCGGCACCAACCCCAAGAAGGCCGGCCAGGAGCACCTCGGGCTCCCCGTCTTCGCCAACGTCGAGCAGGGCATCAAGGAGACCGGCGCTACCGCGACGGCCATCTTCGTCCCGTATGCGCGCCACGTCCACGCCCCTCGCCGCACATGACCTGACAACAGACAGTCCCCCCGTCGCTGCCGCCGGTATCGAGGAGGCCATCAAGGCGGAGATCCCTCTGATTGTGACGTAGGTGTGCATCCCGCCGCGGCAGACACACGGGCTAACGTCGAGCAGCATCACTGAGGGCATCCCCCAGCACGGTATGAGCGCCATTGGAGCTAGACACACGGCCATGGACTGACTTCCCCAGACATGGTCCGCATCACCGACATGCTCAAGACCCAGAACAAGTCCCGCATGGTGGGCCCCAACTGCCCCGGCATCATCGCTCCCGTACGCATCCAGCCACACCTTCCGTCCCCCGCGCACACTAACAGAGCCAGGGCCAATGCAAGATTGGCATCATGCCTGGCTTCATCCACAAGCGCGGTCGCGTCGGCATCGTCTCCCGCTCTGGAACGCTCACCTACGAGGCCGTCAACCAGACCACTCAGGCCGGCCTCGGCCAGTCGCTCGTTGTCGGTATCGGCGGTGACCCCTTTTCTGGCACCAACTTCATCGACTGCCTGAAGGTCTTCCTCGAGGACGCCGAGACAGACGGCATCATCATGATTGGCGAGATTGGAGGAACCGCCGAGGAGGACGCCGCCGACTTCCTCAAGCAGTACAACACGGCCAACAAGCCCGTTGTCAGCTTCATCGCCGGTATCTCCGCGCCGCCCGGCAGGAGAATGGGCCACGCGGGCGCCATTGTCAGCGGAGGAAAGGGCGACGCCAACTCCAAGATCACCGCTCTGGAGGCTGCCGGCGTCATTGTCGAGCGCTCGCCCGCGTCGCTCGGCAGTTCTCTGTACGACCAGTTCATCAAGCGCGACTTGATATGAGCGCCAAGTATCGTTGTATCGTTGCACCGAGGGTGATTGCGGAACGAGAGTTGGGTTGATCTGTTCACGTTCAAGCGCATACAGTTAGGGCAGATTGTTGCTGCACGGGATGTTGTCCCGTATTGTACATTTAGTCATTCAATCGTGACGTCTGCAGACGCGCCTCTCCTGCTGTGTGTGTTCCGTGAACGCTGTCACCACGGTAGTATCGCGCTAGTCGTGGAGTATCGCGATAGCCGTGGAGTATCGCGATGGTCGTGGAGCATGGCGCTAGTCGTCCGAGACCCACCTAAAAGTCCAGGACTGCGCAGGACTACGATGGGTGCATTCCTACACCACCATGTCGAAATCGAAAACCAAGCAAGCACGCCGCCAACTGAAGCGCGACGGGCAGCGCAAAATCGCCGAGCATCACAAAAAAGAAGCCAAAAAGGCGGCCGCCGAATACGTAAAGCCCACGAACCCACGCGCCACGATCCCGTCGAGCAAACCCACGCCAAAGAAGCAGAGGCCCGACACGACGACGCAGACAGCCGAGACACGTGCGCCAAAGGCAGTACAGGCGTCGCAGAAGCCCGAGGTTCCGTTCGGAGAGTACGAGCACATCCTGCTGGTGGGCGAGGGCGATTTCAGCTTCACGCGCTCACTCGTCGAGGACCACGGGTGCGCCAACGTGACGGCCACGAGCTTCGATGCCGAGGACGAGGTGCTGGCGAAATACCCCGCGTTCGCGGAGACGAAGAGTGTGTTGACGGGCCTCGCGCCGCCCGTCCCTCTGCACCACGACGTGGATGCGACGAAGCTCAGCAGCCACAAGAGCCTGCGGTGTATCCGCGACGACGAAGATGCAGAGGAAGCGGACGACGGCGTGAGCGGGTGGGACAGCATCGTCTTCATGTTCCCGCACGTCGGCGGGCTGAGCACCGACGTGAACCGGCAGGTGCGCAGCAACCAGGCGCTGCTGGTGGGCTTCTTCAAGGCCTGCCTCGAGACCAGCACGCCCGCGCAGCGCCTGCGCGTGCTAGAACAGCAGGCCAACCGGCCCAATCTCGTGCAGCGGCGGCCCCGCGAGTTCCTCAAGACGGGCGGCCGCATCGTGGTCGCGCTGTTCGAGGGCGCGCCGTACTCGCTCTGGAACGTGCGCGATCTCGCGCGCCACGCGGGGCTGAAGGTCGTGCAGAGCTGGCGCTTCGATTGGGCACAGTACCCGGCGTACAGCCACGTGCGGACGCTGGGCGCGCTGGAGGGCGGCGGGGCGTGGAGGGGCGAGGACCGCGAGGCGCGCATGTATGTGTTTGAGAAGATTGCGCTCGAGGCTGATAGCGACGAGGAGCGGGAGCTGGAGAAGCGGGGGGTCAAGTTGGGGAAGAAGAGGGCGCCGAAGCCGCGCAAGAAGCGCAAGGCTGACGACGATGACAGCGACTAGAGGTGTCCTGGGGGCAGGGGCTGGAGGAATTGAGCATTCATGGCGGGAGTTGGAAAGAGGGCTCCAGAAGGCGCAAGTACAGCCTACGACGTGATAGATATGATAGATATGATACCCAGACGCAGCGATCCAACACCATTGAACTCGTTCTCAATCGCTCTGCGTGCGGTACAGAAGCCTCTCCCGGTCAAAAGCGTGGGTGACGCAGACCTTGGATTGCAAACTCGGCTATCGCCTACAACGGCCGGCGATTGACGTCGTACCGCCTCCGTATCCCTTGAATTCTTGACGTGTTCGCGGACGTGTTCGCAGAAAGCGTTCGACGGCTCTGGAACGACTGGCACTGAATCGGGCTAGAGCCGCTCAACCCGGTGCTTTGGAAGGTGGCCTCTCCGCCACGCTTGGCGCGCGCTCGCTCCGCGTCAATATTTCGAGCACCTTTGCCTTTAACCACCTCGCGCACACTCACGCTCCTCACACGCATCACACCTGTTCCCTCCCCGCGACCCCCCGTCTCAACCGCCACAATGGCCATCTCTCCGCAAATGTACGTCGTCCGTGCCCGGCCGCGACTCAGCTAACAGCCACAGCTCCAACCTGGTCATCATCCTGTACGTGTGTCGCGCGCGTGTGCACGCAGCGTTCTAATGAAGAAAACAGGGGGTTCATGCAGATCTCCAAGAAGATCCCGTTCGAAGACCCAAGCGTGCTCAACGGCGTGCGCGCGCTGTACATTGTGTCCAATGTGATCATCGCCGCGATTTACTTCTACGTGCAGATGCAGATCAACAAGAAGAACGGTTTGTCTTTGCGGTCTCGCCAGAAAAAAAAAGACACCAAAATCTGATGACAGCGCAGACATGACGGTCGTCAAGTACGTCGAGCCCGCGCCCATGGGCTCAGGCGAGGAGCCCAAGTTCGTCGCCACCACGGTCAAGGCGTACGACCTCCAGCAACTACGCGGCCTGTTCAAGGGCCAGCTGATGGGCGTCGGCATGATGGCGTTTATGCATCTGTACATGCAGTACACGAACCCGCTGCTGATCCAGAGCATCATCCCGCTCAAGGGCGCCTTCGAGGGCAACCTTGTCAAGGTCCACGTCTTCGGGCAGTCGGCGACGGGCGAGCTGGCTAGGCCGTGGAAGGCGGCTGCGGGGCTCATGGGCGCTATGCAGGGTGGTGAGATTAAGACGGATAAGAAGAGCGTCGAGGCTGCGGAGCGCGCGGGCCGTGGTGGTGTCAAGGATGAGTAGGCGACGGGCTGGGCGGGTGACGGACGGACAGGGCTCAAGGAAAGGGTGGCGAGATAATTGAGTGTACAATTGAAAAGGCGATTACTTCCATTCCATGCACAAACATGCAGAACACACGGACAGAACACACGGACAGAACACACGGACAGAACACACGGACAGAACACGCAGACAGAACACAGACAGAACACGCAGACAGAACACAGACAGAACACGCAGACAGAACACAGACAGAACACGCAGACAGAACACACAGACAGATATCTACAGCTACAGCCTCGCCCGACCTCCGTCTCGAGCGCGCTCAACCGCAATCTCACTCGTCATGAGAATACACGTATCCCTCAGACTCGGCAGTCTGTGCCTGGTATTAACAGCCTGATACTCCAAACTCGCCAGCATATCGCGAAAATGCGCAATGCTGGGGTACTGGGCGAGCGCGACCTCGTCCCAGTCCTGCACCCCATCTTCCAGCCTATCCTGCACCCCATCTTCCAGCCTATCCTGCACCCCGTCTTCCGTCCCATCTTGCACCCCATCTTCCGTCCCATCTTGCACCCCATCTTCCGTCCCATGTTGCACGGCAGCAGCACCCCCATCTTGCACTCCACGCTGGACGGGAAAGTCGCCATCGCCACGCACAACCCCCCCAACAATCTTCGCATTGCCCCCATGGCGACTCCCCACGGACTCGGCGAATGCGGCGCCGTACTTGAGATACTCGTCCTTCATACCCGTTCGGAAAGCGAGTAAATTGAGCATACTCACCGCGCCGGACCCGACATCCCCTTCCTCGCGGAGGAACGAGTCGATCCACGCGTCCAGCTCGCGGCTGAGCTGGAGGTTCTGACTGCTACCCGTCACGCGCGGAGCCGCGGGGCGAAGGGGCGGGACGCTCGCGGGATCGGGATGAAGCAGTTTATCGTTGCGCGCTGCGAAGTCGCTGGTGAGGCGCGACGGCACGCCGGCTGTGACGCTCCACGAGTGCGCGACCAGGGCTGCCATGTCACGTGGCAGCGCGTCCGTGCCGGGCAGGATGAGCAGCAGATCCCATTTGATATTGTGGGCGAGCAGGGCCGCGGTGGAGAGGTGTGAGGGCAGGATGATCCAGCGGATGACGCGGGCGACGACGAGGGGGGCCAGGTGTGTGGCGCGCAGGGCGGCGAGGAAGGGCGGGATGGGGTCCGGGGTGCGGTGGAGGGACAGGAGGTGCAGTGTGCAGAGCGGCATGGTGGGGTGGATTGGGGGTTGCGCGTCTGGGGGTTGCGCGTCTGGGGGTTGCGCGTCTGGGGGTTGAGCGTCTGGGGGGGTCCGCGGTGGAATGTGAGCGGGATGCGAGCAGAGCAGATGACGTAACGAGGGAGTGCCGAGGTACACTAGGGGCTGTTGAGAGCTGTCACAGTAGTGCATCAACACGAGGACTGTCATTCGTTGTCTTCGTCGTGCTCGTCGTCGCCTTTCTCCGACGCCCTGCCCTTTTCCGACGTGGCATCGTCGTCTGCAGCCGCGACGGGGAAGGAGAGGTGCTTCCAGTCTTCGATCTGGACCGTGTTAGCAAGCTCGAGAGCGGGACGTGTCTTTGTGGACCGACCTCTTCGGTGATGCTCCGCAGTCGGTCGCGGATGCTGTCCGCAGCATAGCTCCCCAAGATCAGTCTCAGTGGCGGGTAGCTGCAATGCCCCAGCTGCCACACCAGCTCCGCGCTCTTGACGGCGCTGACGGGCTGTCTGTCGTTCAGCCACTGCACCATCCGTCGCGCGTGCTGAGCAGGGCTGGTCAAGGCGGCGTACGGCTCGCTGGGGTTGGGCTTTACAGAAAAGTGGCCATATCGTTTGGGCTTTGGAGGCCCCGCACCAGGCGTGATGGGATAGCCAGAAGGGAGCATGTTGTCGTCTGGCTCGTCGAGTCGGACGTGACCGGGTTCCACGAGTGTTGCCTTGATGTTGAAGGCATCAACCTCGTACAGCATCGACTCGATGAGACCCTCGACGGCGTACTTGGTGGCGCAATAGGGCCCCAGTCCGGGGACGCCGAGCGAGCCAGCCGTGGAGGAGAAGATGAGGTAGCGACCAGCGCTCTGCTGACGGAAGTAGGGGAGAGACAACTGGATGATGTGCAGCGTGCCGAGGAAGTTTGTGGTGAATTGGTTCCGCAGGTCGTAGTCGTCTTGGTCCTCGCAGGCTCCAATGACACCGTAGCCCGTGCTGTTCACAATGACATGCATCTTGCCCCAGTGCTCGAGGCTCTTCTTCAGCACGTAATCCACCGTCTCTCGTACGCGCACGTCGCACAGCAGCCCGAGGCAGCGCCTGTCCTGCCACTCCTGCATCTGCTCGGGCGTGTTCTGATGAGACCATCCCACGGCCGTGCATTGGTCACCGTGAGCGAGGATGGCGCGCACGAGCGAGCGTCCAATGTGGCCGGTGGCTCCAAAGACCTGCATCGTACACAATCAGCTGCTGTGCGATGCAACAGAGGGCGCGCATACAATCCATACTGCGCGCTTGGGCGGATGGCTCTCAGACGGCGGCTCGCACGTCGCAGGCAGACGCAGCTCAAGATTCTGAGTGGCAGCGCCCGGCGACAGGCTCTGGCTGACTCTGTCAATGTCCATTTGGGGAGGGGGGGGCGTGCTCTGCGCGTCGATATGCAGAGGTGGAGGTGGGACGTGTTGCGGGGCACGTGTTGGGGATGGCACTCGCGGGTTGTTCCTCGGCCGCTATGCGTGCTCAAGTCTCTCAACGCATCATGAAGCGGCGCTCGTCGAGCAGGAAGCGCACGCCGTCGACGAACAGCTGCAAGGGAAAGGCCTCCTTGCGGTTCATGAAGTTGCTGACCAGGATGAAGAAGATGACAAAGACGTCCAGATGCAGGGGCGAGGAGAGGAAGAAGTGGTAGGCTAGAAACAAGAAGGCCTGTGCCCGGTATCTGCCTCTGATGGAGCGGACGACTCTGGCGGCTTTGGCTGCGCGCGCGGGATCGACGCGGTGGGCCTTGTAGATGACCACCTTGGAGAAGTTGGCCATGGGAGCTGCTGGGTATCGCGTTGGAGCAGTCGAGAGCCGAGATGGCGACGGGATGCAGCTTATCGATATGGCGACACTTATCGATACAGCAACACTTATCGATACAGCGACACTTATCGATACAGCAACACTTATCGATACAACGGCACTTATCGATACAGCGACACTTATCGATACGGGACACTTACGAATACGGCTACACTTACTAATACGGCGACACTTATCGATACGGCTGATACGGCGACACTTATCGATAGACACGGGCACGGGTGTAGCCGAAGACTCGCTGCATGTGGGGCGTCTGGACGACTGCAGCTTTCGAGTCTCGCACCCGCCAACATGTCTCTGCGGTGACTGACACGGCGCGAACCCGCCATGGCGAACGCAGCACCGTCGCCTGTGCCCGCGCTGCAGCCGACGATGCAGGGCTCGTCGTAGGTGGACTGTGCCGGCGCGCAAGGGGACCCCGCTAAGTGTGCTCGCAGACTCTCCTTCACGCAGGGCTTCCTGCTCGGGCAGTGTTCGATCGCGCTGATCATCTTCTGCTTCATCAAGTTCTTCATCTTCGGCGAGCCGCCGTCGGCCGACGACCGCGCGCTGCACCTCAGCTCGCTGCGACGCGCCCGCACGCTCGCCCACCAGCAGTCGCTGCACGCGCTCAAGCAGCGCACGCGCTCCAACTCGACGACGCCGCACTCCAACTCGACGACGACGCACTCCAACTCGACGACGACGCACTCCAACCCGACGACGACGCACTCCAACTCGACGACGACGCCGCGCCCCAACCCAACAACGCTGCCCGCGCTGCGGCACGAGCACTCGCGCAGCGTCGTCGACAAGGGCGACGAGGGCCGCGGCGGGCCCAGCATCGCCACCATCCTCGCCAAGACGTACTACAACGTCAAGGGCCACCAGCCAGAGAGCCTGGACTGGTTCAACGTGCTGATCGCCCAGACGCTCGCCCAGCTGCGCGCCGACGCCCGCCACGACGGCGCCGTCCTGCGCTCGCTGACGGACGTGCTCAACGCCGGCAGCAAGCCCGACTGGATCGGCCCCATCCGCGTCACCGAGATCGCCCTGGGCGACGAGTTCCCCATCTTCAGCAACTGCCGCGTCATGCCCGCCGAGGACGGCTTCTGCGCGGGGCCGGGCACCGCGGGCGACAGCGACGGCCGCCTGCAGGCCCGCATGGACGTGGACCTGAGCGACGTCATCACCATTGGCATCGAGACGACGCTGAACCTGCACTGGCCCAAGCCCTTTTGCGCCGTGCTGCCCGTCGCGCTCGCCGTGAGCGTCGTGCGCTTCTCCGGCACCCTCACCGCCTCCTTCATCCCCAGCTCCTCGCCGCCGAGCACCGCCGCGCCGAGCCCGAGCCCGAGCCACGCCCGCGCCCACGCGCCGTCACCCGCGACCGCGAGCCCGCCGCCGCACCGCCCGACGACGCTCGCCTTCACCTTTCTCGACGACTACCGCCTGGACCTGTCGGTGCGCTCGCTGGTCGGCTCGCGCTCGCGCCTGCAGGACGTGCCCAAGATTGCCCAGCTGATCGAGGCCCGCGTGCACGCCTGGTTCGACGAGCGCGCCGTCGAGCCGCGCTTCCAGCAGATCTCGCTGCCCTCGCTGTGGCCGCGCAAGCACAATACGCGCGGCGGCGCGGGGGAGGACGAGCTAGATGTGCCAGACGACCATGTCGCTGTCCCGCCTGCGCCCGAGCATGCTGATGGTACCCGGTGGCGTGGCCGCGGACACTACAGCGGCCAGCCTGGCATGCCCGGCGCCATGCCCGAGTAGTCTTGTCAGCTACATGCCAGGCAGTTTGTACCGTCTTGTCTGCACCGTCTTGTCTGCACCGTCTTGTCTGCACCGTCTTGCCTGCACCGTCTTGTCTGCACCGTCTTGTCTGCACCGTCTTGTCTGCATAGTATTGTATCATAATGTATTGTCTTGACTAGTATTATATTGTATTCTCTTGACTAGTATTGCATCGTCATGTCTTGACTTGTCTTATATTGCGTTTTCGTGTATTGACTAGTATTGTCTGCTTTGTGGCTCTCGCAATACATCCAGTCCACACGCCAAGCAAAGTCGCCAACAACAATCCCTCCACCGTCGCGTGCTTCTACCGCCAGTTCGGCGCCTGTGCAGGCACCGTGTGAGCCGCAAACGGTCCTTGCTGTGCCTGCACCTGGTGGTACTGCTCTGACTCTTGCTTGCCAACCTCTTCACCCGCGCCGTATGCCCGCGTGGGCGCCGAGAAGAACCCATCCACTACTACAGGTTGCTGAGCTGAAAACCCATTTGGAATGGCGGTGGGGATGATGGGCGGTAGTGGTGCCGGTGCGGGCGCCGGAGGTTCGAGTGCTGCAACAGGAGCCGCGGGTGCCGAAGGTGCTGCTGCAACAGGAGCCGCGCGTTGCACTACCACCCCAGCGTCTGCCATGGATACATCGTCGTGCTGCCCTGCGCCGTTGAGTGACGCAGCGTCAGGTTTCGTATCGCTGCCTGGACCGGCTGGCTTCCTCCCATATCGCAGGGTGACCACGAGACTCTGCGGTTCCGCCTCGCTCTCCGAAGACTGATCGGCGTCATCATCGTCGTCGAGGTCCATCTGCTCAGGCTCGTCTTCGTCCTCGTCGCCACCGTCCCAGGATGTAGCGTCGTCGTCTCCCTCCGACTCCATCTCGCGATTCAAGTGCGACCGATTGCCAGCGCGTGTCGAGCGACCCTGCCCGGGGTCTTCAGAGACATCAGACCGGGCGTAGTCTCCATTGGCTGGCGACACGCGGTCTGTTGTTTGGCCGCTGTGAAGTGTCTCGCCGTATGTGCCTGTCGCACGCGACCTCACCTGTCGACCGCTGGCAGTGACAGTGGGCCCCGAGTGTAAGGGCGACGAGTCTCGCCCAAACTGCCGACCTGATCGGCGCACGGGGGCATCGTCCGAATCGAAGTCGTCTCCTTCGTCGAACGTGTATCGTAGCCGTTTGCCGCGCGTGCGACCTTCGTAGAGCGAGAAGCCAGGATCGGGCCGTGTGAAGGCTACGGTGCGGTTGACACGGTACTCGCGTCGTTTGCGTTTCTGCATAGTCGTCAGTTCAATATGCAATATCAGATGTTGTAGCACCTACCACCTCCGAGGCCTCGAAGCGTGGGACAGCATTGCTCATGCGCTCGCTGAGCGTCTTGGCCTCCCTGTGACCATCCTCCTCTTCCAGCACCTTTGCCAGCGCTTTGAGCTCATCAATGGACTCGGCAACGCTCCACCATGTCGCCTTAGGTGTGTGTGGCTTTCCCTCGCGGTAGACACGAAAGTGCGTGTCGTTTTGCCCCTCGATCAGCCAGTAGCGGCGCTTCTCTCCGTCGCGGCCCCACGGTTGCACCGACAGAGGGATGTTCGTGTCGAGCTTGTCCTTTGTTGTTCGGAATTTGTAGGCTTGCGCGATCATCGCCTTGACTTCTTCGCTCTGGTTCAGACTCCAGAGGCAGAGGGTGTGGAGGAGGGTGATCTGGTGGGGTGGTCAGCACGTGTCAGCGCCGTCGCATTGTACATCTTACACGCTCTGTCGGTGCCATGCTGTTGAAAGAGCGACTGCCGCTGAGAGGATTCTGAGTGCCCCATTTGGCTGGCCACTGCGATTTCTGTGTCTGGATTGCTTCCTCGAGAGCGCGGCCATAGTGGCCTTTTCTGTTGCGCGCCATGTGTCAGCCATGCATCTTTCCTAGGCTTCGTGACAGCTACGCGACCATAGCGCAGGTATGCGAGAGGGGGAAACGAGGTCAACTAACTCAACAGGCTTCTTGCGATTCAGCACCAGGCCGAGCAGAGCGCACAGCAGGCCTTCAACGTCCGGTGACGGTGTGCCCTCTGCGACGCCCAGCTCGATGTCCTGGGGCCCAACATGGGGCGCATTACGGGGGAAGGCTTCGTTGAATCGCGATCGGAACATTACTATGAACTACATCCCAAAAGTTAGAGGACGTCTGACGTAGCAGCCGTGAATGTCTAAGACACGACCACGGCGCGTTGGGACGCGATTGACGCGTCTAGCACGTACAGCAATGTCTGGATTGTCTTCTGGAACATATTCGTGGGGCGGCGACGCTGCACGCTGCCTCGGTGGTGGTGACGGCGACCGTTTGTTGAAGAAGGACAAGATAGTGCCGCTCTTTTTCTTCCTTTGAGATGCAGCCTTCGGGGCTTTTGCAGGCGCAGAGTCTACGGGCATTTCATCCTCTGTGGGCGGCGCTGAAGACAGCACCGATTCGGAGTCGGAGTCAGACATCGTTGGTGTTGTGGTCGTCGCTCGCGGCGGTTGTGGTCGGAGCTGGACGAGGGAGGAACGTCGTCAACGGCCAGGGCTAGGCGCGACGGATATGAGGTAACCTCCTGTTCCGCTAGCACAAAGGCTAACTAATTGAATCACTGATAATCCGGGGTACTAGACAAAGCTGGATCCGGTTTCTGGGCAAATCATCAACGTGCAATCACGATTACGGCATATAAAGGGTGATGAGGAGGAGAGACAGTGTTCAATTCTGAAGAAGAGCATCCTTCTTGCTACCATTGATTGTGTAGAGATGTTTGGTTGTTCGTACTTATTACTGTCTGACCGGAATGATAGCAGCCCGTGCCATATCGACGCCAGATGCGTCAACAGCCGCCCCCTTCTCCAGATTGCTACATGATAGCCGATGGCACGCTGTCTCCTAAACGGGTGTTGCGTTTTGGTGGTGTTTGTGGAAGTGATGCTGGCAGAGTTGGAAATGCTGCGCCGGTCGCAGCACAACCCGTGCCAATGGCACAAGATCCCCACCAACATGACAAACAACATACGTGGTAGGTATTCCGATGCGCATCCAAAGTGCTAGATGCACCTCTATTTTCCCGTTCCATCGATGTGTGCGACAATCACGCCACGAGCTGGCCTGGGAAGTCGGGTTTTCAGGTGTCACATCATGGTTGTAAGCCCACGCTATGGCGGGAGTCCCTTTCCGTCCACGGCGCGATACACTTTGGCTTGTCTCTTGCATTCGTAGGTATCCTGGGTTATGACGCCCTACGCGGCCTGTTCGCTCATTGCATATAGCTCTTTCGCGTTCATGACATGACGCTTCGTCTTATTGAATCCTCTCATAGCGCATGGTGTCGATGGAGATAATATATGATACGTCGAGATGTGCTGCAAGAGACCCGTGTGTCGAAGGTTGGTGGTTGACTGACAGGTTGCAGCACTTGTCCCCGCTTTGGGACGATCTCCAATCCCAACCGCTCGTGTTTGGGCCGCAGTGTTTGATTTCACTTACCATTTCGGCCACTTCTTGCACACCCACGAATCCTTCTACAAGTTCAGCGCGAACGACAGAAGGTGCGCAGAAAAACACACTGCAGACTAAGGAGATACGAAGGTGATGGCTTAGTAGAAATGCACGTGAAGTTCGAATGGTCGTGTCTGCGAGTTCCTTAGCATGTGGATGCTAGTTTCTGGTCAATGACACGCGTCGTTCAGTGTTGTTGGTGTTGTAGGGGTGATGCCAGCGGTTTGTGGTGATGCGGGGAGGTCTACGGCTCTTCAGCAAGAAGCACGTGATCGGAGTCTGTCACCCAAAGCCCATCATGTATTATGCTTTGGGATTGGACCTTACCCAACCTTAAACACTCGTGTGTGATCATTTCTGGATCCGTGACCACGACCATGGAGTGAGAGCTTGAACCAAGCGGGGCTGGCGAGCTGAGTTCTGCTCGAGGAGAGATCTCTGGCGGCAGCATTTCACCGCACCGAGCCTTCATCTACCGTCCCACAGAGCAGAAAGAGGCGTGCAGCTTCCTGCAGCCACAGGTCGGGGAGTGCCTCGATACAGGAAGGAGCGCAAGTTGTGCCTTCGCAAGCGCAAGTGCCCAGTCCAGAGGCAACACTAGAAACCATCGAACGCTTGGTTTTGCACCGTTTGGGTTTTCTACAGGTAGCTTCGATCAACCTACTTAACACATTATTGAGGAGCGAAAGCTATTCTAATCTGCGTTTGCAGCACAAACGGGAGCAGTTCTAGTGCGAAGGCATACGTCCTGAAACCAGTCTGTCGACGCAGGGCGGATAAAATGAGCATCTGCGACGAATAGCGAGGCAGTGACGTCGGCGGGCTCTGCGAGGTACTGTGACGGGCATATGGTTCGCTGTCGAGGGCGCTGTTGCTACCAAAGATAGAGGGTATGAGCACGAGCAGAGGGGTATGGGAATGTGAAGATGAAACCCAACTATTGGCGTGGGCGAACCGCTGGCCGCGCCCCCGCAGAGACTGGCGGCGGCGTTTTGGGCTGTCGCTGATCAACCGTTGGAGCGACCAAGTGCGGTGATCTAGAATTGTGTCAAGGCGCGGCTGCTCGGTCGACACGCGTTGAATATATGGGCCCGCATTCCCTCACAGGGCACTGAACACCTATCCCCTTTCCCCTGCTGCATGTGCTGAACGCTCGTTCGCTTTCTTTCGTTTTCTTCGTGTCTAGTCTGCTCGGGCATTCCTGCGCTCCTCTTGCCTGTTTTTGACTTGCATCGTCACCGATATCGATACCGGTACCGCTCCTCCCTACACACGGCCCAACGCTCGCTATCACGACACCCCCGCCTGATCTGGCTCCCACAACACTGCAACAGCAACAATGAACGTCAACAAGAAATTCGGCCGCTTCAAGCAATGGGCCGGCGAGAAGATGGGCGGCGAAGCCCGCACCGGCACCTCTGAGGAGTTCAGGGCGCTGGAGATGGAGATGGAGCTGCGTCATGAGGGTATGCAGCCAGCCACTGCCCCTGCAGCAATTGTGCGACGATTCGGTGCTGACATTGCACAGGCATGGACAAGATGCAGAAAGCCATGGGCGTCTACGTCAAGTCCATCTCCAAGCGCGCAGAGGGCGCTGACAAGGAGAAGCAACTCCCTGGCGGCCACTTGGGTTCTTCCATGGTCACCCACGGCGAGGACTTTGAGCCAGATTCCGAATTTGGCAACTGTCTGTCCTGTATGCAAACAACTTTCCTGCCTTGCCAGTTTGCTGTTACTAATTGCGAGCAGCCCTCGGCCGCGCAAATGAGCGTCTTGCTCGCGTGCAGGAGACGTACGCGCAGGGTGCTACGTCATCTTGGTTGGAGGGACTGGACCGCGGTCTCATTCAGATGAAGGAGTACCAAGTATGTTATTCCATTTGACTGGAAGCTCATGGTCGCTGACTATCTACAGAATGCACGCAAGAAGCTTGAGACACGCCGATTAGCCTACGACACCTCCCTCGCCAAGATGCAGAAATCTAAGAAGGAAGACTTCCGCATGGAAGAGGAGCTCCGGGCGCAGAAGGCCAAGTACGAAGAGACTAGCGAAGACGTCTTCCGCAGGATGCAGGACATCAAGGAGGCAGAGGTCGATCTGGTCCAGGACCTGTCGGCTTTCCTTGAGGCAGAGCTCAGCTACTACGATCGCTGCCGCGAGATCCTGATAAACGTCAAGCGCGAGTGGCCAGCCAGGTAAGCAGGCACGAAACGCGGAGCAACCATCCCATACTAACACCCCGCGCAGAGAGGCAGCCCCCAGCCGCAACACGCGTTCGCGCTCGAACACAGCGCACGGCTATGCAGAACGCTTCAACCCTGTCGAAGAAGAGCCCGAGCCGTCACCTCCGCGCATGACCATTCCAAAGCTGGCCTCTCGCAGCCGCTCCCCAGCACCTGACATGGCCGGCTCTCCCGGAGGCTATGCTCTTCGTCCCGCGTTGAGCCGTACATCGACACACGACAGCTATGCCAACGGTCGTGACGACTCCCCCGCTCGACGATTGTCTCGCGTACCTACCGATTCTTCTGCCATACCAAGTCGGAACAACCTGCGCCCCGTTCGTCAGCAGAACACATTTGCGGACGATTACGAGGACGACGAGTACACGGGTTCCGGCAGCAACAGACGCGACAGATCGCCACCCAGCCCTGATCGTTCCTCCCAGGGCAGCGGCCGCGTTATGTCGCGGGCGGCAAGTTGGTCTCAGAACGATGGCGGTGCCACCACACCTGGCGGAAAGCGAGCACCTCCGCCACCTCCCTCGAGGGCCAAAAAGCCACCGCCACCTCCTCCACCGATGAAGCGAAGTGCGTTGAGTGAGACTACGGTGACGCGATACTAGCACAGCATATTTACCTCTTTCTTTGCTGTTGCTGACATGCTTGTTTGTATAGGGCCCATTTCCGTCTCGTCCGCATCCGGCAGAGTCGTCACTTGGTGATTTTGGATCGACCGTGGAGATTGAGCGAAATGAGCAGAATAAGACTGCAGCGCAGTCCAGGCGCAATCGGCGTTGCATCTCCTATGTTGCTAATCTACTTGCTCTTATATCACACGGCGTTCAGGGAGCGAGTGTTACACACGTAGCAAATATCCAAAACATAACATTATACCAGCTTTCACAAGACGAAGACCATCTCCACCTTGTAGCCATGATACATTGACTGACCCTTAACTGGTCCCTGATATGACGACTGGGCTATCCGTATCGTCGTATCCTGGACCCGCAATATACGAGCCGATCGCGTCTCTATCCCAGCAAACGAAATGTATAAATAGCCTGTACGAGGCTAGTTCTCATACTTGGGCTGCGGATTCGGGAAATTCCAGTTGTCCTGCTATCGTCAGTACACACTCAACTATCACAGAGCAAGTCCTGTAGACTTGTGAACTCATAGACCCACCCATTGCTGTAAGCCGCCATTCGGGCTCGTCTGCCCGAAATCGCCGCCCTGCGCTCCACTGTCCACCGGCACGAAAATCGCATTCGCATCGTGCCCGCCATTCGCAGAGCCCATGTTGCTGAAGATGTCGAAATCCTCATTGCCCCCGCCGCCGTTCAGACTACCCAGGATGCTGTCGAAATCCACATTTAGCCCGTCCAGCGTGCTGTTGCGCTGCAGCGCCGGCGCACCCTGCATGCGACTCCCCGGCGACACAAAGTTGGGGCTCGTGGACGAGAAGGAGGGCAGGGGCTGTAGCGTGGGGTGCTGCTGCGGCGCGAGCTGGCGCTTCTTGTTGAAGCCTTTCATGACGTAGAAGGCTTCGAGGTTCTCCTTGACGGTCCAGAGCAGGTCTGAACACCGCTCGCGCACGCCGATGCCGTAGCAGTGCCCGAAGATGTGGTCGATCATGGTCATCATGCGGTCTTTGCGCGGCAGGTCAGGCGTGCGGTACAGTTCTGTGAGCAGCAGGAGCACCGCGTGGTATTGCTGGTAGGTGGTGCTGTACCAGGCCCAACTCGATAGCGAGGGGAGCGTGTCGAGCGTTGCACCGATTTCGAGCGTGGTCAGGGCTGCGGTGAGGAGCACGTCGCGCAGGCGGTTCTCGGACTCTGAGCGCGGCTGCAGCGAGGTTTGAGGTAGGTGACGGTAGAGCAGCATCGAGTCACAGCGCGACATCAGTAGTGTGGCGACCAGTCCTGCATAGCGCTGTATGGGCACGTTGGCGTCGAGGAATTGCAGGTACTTGCTTTGGATTTGGCGTTTCCGGGCTTCGACGCGGGCGCGCAGGTCGTGCAGCGTGATGTGCTTGCGGTCCATCTCGATTCTGCCACGGAAGATGAGGCGATGGATCTCATTGCATTCGTAGCGGATAAGGGAAAGTGTGACGTCTGTCCAGCCGTGGAGTGAGGTTGGGTTTTGCTGCCATTCAGAGCTACCGAACTCGAAGACATCGTCATTCACGTTCAGAGGCAAAGCGATATCCACATCGTCCGATCGGATGGACGGGTGTGGACCTTGCGCTTCGGCCGTCTTAAAGTCGAGAAAGCATATCTGGTACCAGAGCAGAGATCTGACGTGACGTTGCAGTGGCGTGAGGCTCGTCGCAGAGCTGTGACTGAGACGATGGATGCCGATGCATTGCGCAAGGCGAACGAGTGCGCCTACTACAACTGACGTGGCCCTCGATATCTGCGCTCTGCAGAGCGGGATCTGACCGCATTAGCTATTAACGACGTAATAAAAGACCGCACCTACCAAGTAAATAGTCAGCGCTTGTAGCGTTCTGATATTTGATGTCTTTGCCCAATTGGCCCGTAGCAAAGCTCGCTCAGTGGCTTTCTGCAGCCTCAAGAACAAGTCTTCTTTGGTGATGCCGAATTGCGACTTGGCTTGCAGTGGTGATACCGATGCCGCAGCAGCCATACAGACGGCCAGGATCAGCGCCGTACACGAATTTTGATTCGGGCTGCCAATCTCGACGTGCATCCAGAATCGTTCGAACAGACGCTTAAAAGAAGGAATGTGCAGCACGTGTGCCATAGGATCGACAGCGTCCAGATAGCGCTGAAAAAGCGCCTCTGCCTCCATCTTTGTCGGTAACTGCGGGGCACCGATATCGTTGTTGCTGTGCGCGGATATCGAGCCACCAAGCAGCAGATTCAGTGCTGGTGCAAGCGATGGCATCTGCTCTGCGGACAGGAGTGCAGACGACTGTGATTGTCGCTGGCCAGCAACTGACGAAATTGAGGCATTGCGCTCTGAAAGGAGTTTGCCCAGCTACACGTGACATTTCAGCGACCACACCTGAAGGGTCCTGCAGGCGCAGGCGGATAGAGCGGACAATACCTCTTCGGCATACTGAGGGCGAAAGAAGCCAGTCACGTTTTCACAGATGATCATCCTTCCAATCCTGATAGTGAGGTCTGTCGCGATCTGATCCTCATCGTCGTTCTCGTCTTCATAAACATCGTCCTGCGTCTCTTCAGGCTCCGCGGGGAGTTGCTCCCATGCATCGCTTCGATCCACTTCGACATCCTGTTGGTACTCCTGCCATTCGTAGTCTCTGGGTGGAGTTCCTGGCGTGGTCGTGTTGACGGAGTTTGGGTTCTCGTATAGATCAAGGTCATGATCAGGCAAGCTGGTTGAGCTTTGCGTGCGCACTGGGATGCTTCTAGTCCAGTCCGGTACAGTAACATTGGAGCTTGACTTGGATGCTGCGCGCTCCCGTTGCTCCCTCTCTTTCTTGCGCGCCGCGCTCTCTGGAACGGTGATGAAGACACATTCGCGACCAAAAGCGGTGCAATTCTGGCAGGGATGCGTTTTCGAGCATCGCGACTTCCGAGTTCGGCACTCGACGCAGGAATTAATCGGGCGTGGATTTCTTCTGCGAACCACTCGAGACTGCAATACTTGTCCTTGTTCTGGCATTTCTCATATGCTCCATCTCTTAAGCCATGTCCTGGAGAAGTTGTTGAGGATCGGAGGGCTAAGAACAGGTGCGACTAAGTGGCTGACGGTCCACGCTAACCAACGGAGGCTTGGAAGTGTCGCTTGTGGGGTGAGCCGCAAACGATGTAGCTTGGGACGAGCTACAAATTTCTTTTGCCGTCAGTCGGAGCGATGCAGGTACCGTCATGCATATGTATACCATTAACTACTTGGACATAAGGCCCGTTCTACCAAGTATAACCGGATGTAATGATGCCACAGGAGGCTCCACCTGCGGCGAATTAGGTAGTCGCGATTAGCAAGAGCCTCGAACCCCCCCCCCTCGTGATAGCTGGCAGCAGACTTTGCGCAGGACACGGCACACAGCAGGTGTAATCGCGGAGATCTGGGCAGCCATCACAATACACAAAGCAGCAGCATCTTGAGGGATTTATGGCACCAATCGCTGGGGATATCGGCCGCGAGAGCCTGACGAGGTTGTGAGATTGACCGGCAGAATGCGGGTGGTTCCCCGAGAACGCGAAAGCCACCAAATACTACAGCAACACCAGAACACCAGGCTCCAAGTGCATCAATGACCTGGCTCCAATCAATCGAGTGACAGACGAATTGCACCACAGCAACTATCCGTTTGCTATCGGTCAGACATCGGCGAGGTCGTGAGTCGCGCAGCCGCTACCTGCCTACTTCCCGTCTCAGCCGAGCTGCAGCTGAGGCGGGTGGAGGCACCGGCCATGACTCCACTGCATCCTCGACCTCTTCCAAGAACGAGCTGCTATTGTGCACAGTCGTTCCTCCGAGAACGACACGGACGCCGGGAGAACTCGCATTCACCTGCGCTACCATCTTGGCTTCTTCGTAGGTTGTTCCGCCTACCATAAAAACGATGATATCCTGAGGCTTATCCTTGGTCGTCCCACCGCCTTCCACGAACGGGTACAACTGCTGACTGAGGCGTCCCTTGATCATGTCTTGTAACGTGGTTTCCAGTCGCGGAGAGTGCTGTGTGTAGACGTTCTCGACACCTTTCAGTCCCTTGAAACGGTCTCTAGCGCCGCCAAAGAAGGAACCCGGCTGGAACAGATCTGGCATGCCTCCTGCCGTCGTGGCGGTTTGCAACGAGTCGTGATACGTGAGCAGCTTTGTGATGAGGTTGATGCGGTCCCGAGACAGTCCCCCTGCCACTGCCAACAAATCAAGTAACATAGCTGTCGAATTTGAAGAGCTCTTGTGATACCGTAAGGCATAGATGGCCACAAGACGCAGCTTATTGTCCGCCGGGATCTTGGGATCTTGAATGATCTTCTGCAGCGACTTCACGTCATTTGAGTGGTTGTCCTGACATGCGAGACTCTGTTCAAGCTCACTCACGTCCAGTAAGCTCTCTTCGCCGACTCTCCTACTCAGCTCGCCGACAAGAGTGACGTGCTTCGTAACATTGCCGGAAAGCTTGCGGAACTCTGGAAAATCTTCGATAAAGCGCTTCATGTCTGCGATCGAGTCGAGCTTCTGAGTGCCCTGCTGCTTCGAAGCGAATTGTTCGACGTACTCCTTCGCGTTCTGCCCCAGATCACCAAAGTTCAGGTACATGTTCTTCTTAAAGAAAGGATCCTGATCCTGAGAGAGGACAATCTCTTTCATTTCTGGTCGTATCTCTGGAACATCCCTTAGGTCGACTCTGCCATTGTTGATGCCCAGCAGTTCGTGCACCATGGCTTGGTATGTCCACTGTGTGAGGAGCGGTGTAACCGGATCATCTCTTCGGTCGACTATGAGCAGAATCGGCGGTGTGTCGGTCTTTCTGAAGTCGAAGAGCTGCTCTTCTTGAGTCATATTGTATCGTACTTCTGTGGCCAGCTTTTTGACAAGCAGGCTGTTCTTCTGGTACCGAATCAATGGCTTCTTCTTCAGCGAAAGAAGCAAGGCCAGCACAGCCTCAGTCGACCTCTGTAGAGAATTATGGTTCCACGAATCTGGGCTGGTGCTCCATACCCTGTGGTCAGGAAAGCTCAGATTTAGCGACATGAGATCTGGGTTGATAACGAAGAAGTCGGCGAAGTACTCCTGAATGGCGCGCACGACTTCGTGGTCGTCTGCTTCTGCCAGCCGTTCGAGCGAGGACTTCTTGATAACGTTGCTGAAGTCTGCACAAAGTCAGATCTTCCTGTTCTCTCGCGAGCGCCATGAAGAGACCCACATATATTGTATTCCCCATACTTTGGGTCCCGTAGCTCTTCGATCAAGCTCTGTATTGATTCAGGTGACGGCCGCACGAAGCACAAGCACCGTAGGTGCCGCATCTTCTCTCGTTTTTGGTTCTCTATCCGGCTGTCCTGCTGTCAGACACATGGTTATGTGGGCAAAGATGGCTGAACATACTCGGTGAGGTAGACTTCATGGGTAAGGAGTGCGGACTGGGTCGTTGCGGAGGAGACTATCGACACCTGGGATGCGTGAGCGCATGATCGCGTGCAAACATGATTGAGGAGACAAACCCACAGTCTCATTATCGAGTAAGAGTATCTTCATCTTGGCCGTAGATGTGCCTGTCGCAGCGCTGTCTCCGACTGACACCATCTTGGTGATGTAGCCGGAGACGGCCTGTACGATGTCCATGTTGGCAGACGATGCTCTTGTCGATGTCACAGCCGCTGTGCAGGAGATTACTGTTTGGAGTGGGCGCTGTTATGGAGCCTCTGCGAACTGAAGGAGCTTTGTTGACGTCGTTGTTGGAGCTATGTCGCTGGGGAACGAGCCACATCGCTCACCGCGGGAGTTGACTAAGCCAAGCTACCATCCAGCACCTTCAAACGCAAACGACGCATAACCTGACAAAGCGAAATAAACGCGTCTTAGCGTGCCTGCATGTCAGATTTGGCGTTCTGGATGTCTGCACGCGTCCTATGAACTCTTTACAGTACCTTCCCCGCGCGGGGTATGTCCTTAGCTGTAGCCTGAAGCTTCAGCTCAACAGCGACGAACAGCGTTTTCTCGGACACTGTGCAGGTCTTCGTTGCCTGTTGATTTATAGCATGCATTTATTGATTGCAAACCTCTGGTCATCTGCAGCATTCGAGGTCGAACAGTTCGTTGTTGATGTGAAGCCACGGTGAATCGATACTACGCTTATGGTGACGTAGCCACCTTCTCTGCTCCAGAAATTGGGATAAAACAACTGCTTCCGACTTGCACAGAACCACCAGAAGACCAATTGACCAGATTTGACTGCCAGACGAGGCAAGAAAGTATCAATAAGCCGTACCAGGGAATCCTCGGCTACTTCACATCTGTACAGCATGACGAAGCTATTCATGTAAGTTACACACTCAGTAGTCCTACGTTTCAAACCAGCTAACATAATTGCAGCACCGGCGCTACTGGCTACATTGGAGGTGATGCTCTCTATGCCGTAGCAAACACCTACCCAGATATCGAGATCACGGCACTTGTCCGTAACAGTGACAAGGGTGCAAAGGTTGCCTCTCAGTATGCCAAGGTGAGGCTGGTTTATGGCAACCTGGACAGCTCTGAGCTCCTTACCACTGAAGCTTCCAAAGCCAACATTGTTCTTCACTGCGCCGATTGCGATCATGTCGGTGCTGCTACAGCGCTGGTTGCTGGCCTGTCGAAGAGCACCATCCCGGGGCCAAACTATCTCATCCACACCTCGGGTACTGGTCTGCTATCATGGGCCGACTTCGAGGAAAAGACCTATGGTTACCACCGTGAGCACACCTACAACGACTGGGACGGTATCAAGGAAGTCACCTCACTCCCCGATGTTGCACTACACCGCAACGTTGACAAGATTGTACTTGGAGCCAGCAAGGGGGCAGGCCAAGTCAACACCGCCGTTGTCTGCCCACCATGCATCTACGGACCTGGCCGCGGACCAGACAACCAGTTCAGCGTTCAGGTCTACAAGTACTCCGCAGCTACCCTTGAGCGCGGCAAAGGCTTCATCATCAACGAGGGAGCCAATACCTGGACCGAGTCCCATATCCACGATCTGAGCAACATATTCCTTGGGCTCGTCACCGCTGCCATGCAGCCTGATAGTGGCAAAGCCACCTGGAACGATGAGGGCTACTACTTCTCCGAGTCCGGCACCTTCGCATGGGGTGACATCGGCAAGGCTATTGCGAAGATCGCTCACGGGAAGAAGTTGATCGACACCGCTGAGGTTGACACCATCACCGCGGACGAAGCCGATAAGTTGATTCCCTGGGGAAGCTACCTATGGGGCACCAACTCGCGCTGCAAGGCCCAGCGTGCTAGTAAGGTGCTGGGCTGGAAGCCGCAGCAGAAGAGCATGGTGGATCTGCTGCCAGAGATCATTGACGGTGAGGCAAAGAAGGAGGGTCTGGTCAAGAGTCATGCTGTCAGGGCTGCTGGAGAGGTCTAGGAGGCCCTTGGTGGAGGAGGCTGTAGATGGAAGCGGACAATAAGTGGGCTTCCTCGATGACGAAGGATTTGGGCGAGAAATTGAGAACAGCGGTGACCAAGTTCAGTCGAAGCGCAAATTGTATTGTAGCACTCAGTCACATATACGTCTCACGTTCAGAAAAGAGCAGCTTGAATAAGTGACCTTGTAAAATAAATCGCTATTATATGCAACATGACGTCAACGACCTGGTATCTCGAAGTAAACACATACAATATTCCACCTCCATCTCATAGCTTCTGCGCGCAGCAATCGCCATCCTTCGTGACCAACACACTCGCCTGATTCTTCTGGCTCGGAAAGTCAATTGCCGGGTTCCTGTCAAAGAAGTCGCTGGGCTTGTAATGTATCTGGTAGATCTCGCATGGCATAACCGGCCAGTCCTCGACACGCGGGTTGTGCGTCAGCCCAAATACATTCCACACGACCAGATCTTGGTTAGTGACTTCGTCCTTGCGCGCCGCCATGTCGTGTACGCCGCCCTGCTCCAGTTGTGACTGAAGTGTAAAGCGACCTGCAGCGTACAATTCGTCGTCCTGATACTTGGTCACCCAGACGTGGTGATTTGTGAAGAGCGCACGCTGGGCTTGAATGGACCCAGGGGCTGCGAGGAGTTTCTGCGTCGGGAGGGGTGTGAATTTGTAACCGACGGGATTTCCGCTGTGAGGGTTCTTCTTTTCCTCGTTGATGATCTTGAAGACGCGGTGGTCGGTTGGGTTCGCGTCGAGGCCCGATGAGCGGTTGACGACCGTCTTGCGGATCTCGTAGAAGTTGCCGTTAGGGTTTGTTTCCTTGTCCCAGGGCGCCGGAAGCGATTCCTCGTAGGTCACAGTGTTGTTGTGGCCGTCGATCGCGGGGTCGAAACGTGCGGCGAAGATGTGCTGATGGTTCTGCGCGAGGACGCCGCCGGATACGACATTTCCGTAGAGAGAGGTCTTACCGGGGTCGATGTTGACGGTGGAGACGATCCCCGTGGCGCGGACCTCGAGGGTGATACCGCCGGCGGTGTCGAGCTTGTAGGCGAAAACATACTCGTAGTTGGCGAGCGTGATGATGAACTGGACGACTAATTCGCGCATGCGGGTGACAACGGCACGGCCAGTCCTCCAGTTGGTGTGCTTCCAACCAATGCCGTTGTCCTGCTCGTGCAGACAGACGACATTGGGATGAGCCTTGGGCTCGCCATCGTTTCCAACAATAACGGCGTCGAAGTACTTGATCACGCCGAGACAGTCACAGCCAAGGGACAAGTTGTTGGCGCAGTTTCCAGCGCCGCCGTCGCCAAAGTCGAAAGCCTGCTTGCGGTGAAATGGTGGACGAGCATCGGCGTAAGGGACGGACATCTCGCTGATGCTCATGCGGTACATGATGCTCCTTCCATCATAGCGGACATCGTGGAGAACAGCACCCTCACGAGGGTTGAAGGAAACGCGGAAGCTCCACTTCTGCCACTCGACGAGCGACTCATCTGTGACCTTAAAGGAAGGACCTTCGGGCTGTGTGATGTTGATGGGCTTGACGTCCGTGCGGACACCGCCGGTAACTAGCTCAGGAACATATTCGGCTTCCTGGCAATGCTCGAGAATGCGAGGAGAATGTGTCTTGCCGGTCAGGCTGTCTCCCTTTCCGCCAGTAGCTAGGCGGTCGAGGCGAACGATCTTTTTTGTGTGGGCGTCCATGACGGGAATAAGAGGCAGAGGGTAAGCGTAGAAGTTGGAGTCAGGGTTACCATTCCGGGTGTCCTGAGCAAAGCAAAGACCTTGGAAGTATCTACGGTTCTCTGCACCAAAGTCGAGACCACCATATGGCCTTAAGTCAATTAGTCAAATGTCTTAAAGTTTCATTCTGATTTCACGTACCATGGTTCGACAACAAGCTCGAAGCCCTCAGGGAGCTGAAACTCTGCAACGGCCTTTTGGAATTCCTCGCTCTGCTTGCAAGCGTCGACTAAATCGGCAAACTCCCACAATGTCAGACTTGCTTGGCCCTTCTCTTTCCCAATAACTTCGTGTCGTATGCGCTTCTTTTGCTCGACGTCGATGATGGACTCGTTGTACTCTGGGATGCGATCGTCCCCAATGATATCGTACATAACCTTGGCCAATCTGGGTGGCCTTTTCGAGGATGGCGATTGACCAGGTCGTCCTGTGTGCTCGGCTTCGAGGAAAGCCTTCATGGCCTCTTTCTCCGGCTCCTGAAGGAAGATCTCTCGGAAGTTGACAAGGACATCCTTGTGTATCGAGAGGATCGTGTCACGGGCGACACAAGTCTCCTCAGGACTCAGGTTCTTGAAGGGGTGAGGTGCCATTGCGGCTGTGGATATGGGTATCGTGAATGTGTAGATGCCTGGTGATCACCCAAGCTCTGCTGTGATCTTAATGTACAATGGCCTGCTTCAACAGAACAGAGGAGGTGGGTGTGGGTGAAGTCCTGATTAGAAGATGGGACAGACAAAGGGAAGGCCACAACATTATATACTAAGGAATATCTCTAGGGTCGCGCGACACGTGTTTCCGATTCCGCGGCTACCAGAAGCTATGAGGTCGATGTGGGGTCGATAACGGTAGGATGGCGGGCTTTGCAAGCGGCTCCAGGGCTGTGGCTAGACACAACTTTCAATGCGGAGTTTTACCGGGTGTACCTCCTCGATGTGGAAAGGTGCTGTTCGACCATGCATGGGTAATGTGCGATAGGTGTGTCGTATAGTTGGTCTGACCGATGGCAAGCAGATCGATTGGCAAAGCTTCAGACATACACGTCTGGAAATTGAAGGTCTTCTACTGCGACCGTGGGAGACGCGCTGTCGCGTGGACATTCCAGAAGCGGTAAGGTGCCACTGCCTTAATCTCACAACTATGACTGCAAGTGGCATCTAGCGATAACAATTCTGCCTGGACAACCTTCGACTACGTTATCACCAGAGAGATTTCTTTGTTCGATACAATGACTTCAAGAAGCGATAAGGCTTGATAGCTTCCTCGTTGCGGAACAATCTGTGGTGCGGAATTAGCGCCGCACTGCTTTGACCTCCTGTGGGTGAGTACGTTCTATAGATATATTGCTTCGAACAATATTCTAGAGTGATGAAAACGACAGTGGTGTCGTGACTGTTTGTGATCAATGAATAGATGAATACACATGCGCTCTGCCAAAGAGACGCGGCAAACACCGAAGCCGTTGTGAGGCTTCTCTTTGACAATTGCCTTGTGCTCGAAGATCACGCTAGCAATTGAACAAGCATTTACCCCAGATCTCGGGCTTGCATCGAAGCGAGGCGCCTCCGACTGATCCGCAATGCCACATGCAACGGAACCCGCGGCCGGACGCCATTACAACATGCACATCATGTCAACCTTCGTCCCCAAGGGCGTTAGAAGCACTAGATAACAACATTCGATTCCAAACAAGCTTACATTTTCTCACCATCAGACGAGTGTTGGAATACCGGTATCTGTTCGGGTCGCCGAAGTCGGAATGCTGTGGCTTGGTTCCGGATGGGTCGACTGAACCCCGCCCGCGGGCCCCGAGAAGGATTGTGGTACCTGCGGCTTCCCTTCAACACCTTGTCATGACACTGACAGATTCTTTACGATCGCTCAATTACTACAATATTTCTCCTCATACCTCACGCTACAGATAGAAAGAGAAATTTGGGCCCGCTATGATTGTCACCAAGTGGACAGCGAGGATCAGACCTTTCCTTGGTTCTTCCTTTGCCAAACGAGACCAACTTAAGTGGGCACAATATTCTGGCAGGTGCTCTAATCAAAGCGAAAGTGACATCACAGTGATCGCTTCTATGGCCTTATTGGAACCTGTTGCCCAGAAAACATCACTGGATGTCGCACGCTGTCCGAATAGTGCGATAAAGGAAAGACGAAGTGGCGCGGTCAACAGGTTTGTTGAAGTTTTTAGGACATGGTGCAACACGTTGCCTATCATGTCAGTGCGGAGCTCTTGGTGGTGATTGATGAAATCCCCCCGTGCACTCACTCTTACACCTCATCTTCAACCTCCTTCCTCATATTCCACACACTCAATTCCGCTTCATCAACTTCATCGCCCGCTCCACCGTCCCAGTCCCCATTCATTGGTACTGCCTGTCTCCCGTTCCTTCAGTTCGACCTCCCGAATCCTTGTCCTGGCCGCCATAAGTGCCTTCCCTAGCTTATTCAGCCCCCAGTTCTTCCTATACCTCGCCGCCACTTCCTCTTTATACCCAATCCCCCAAACTCTATACCTGCTACTAGCCTCAGCGAGTTCTCTCTCTTCAGTGCCCAGCAGGATATCCTTCATATTTCTATTCACCGGATTCGTGAACTTAAATCAGTTCCCCACCCGCTTGACTTGGCTCTTGATCATATTCCAGTCAGCATCGTTAAAGCCCCTGACTGCTGGGCCGATCTTCTTCTGCTCGCTGGGATCTTTGCTCTCAAGGATGCTCATACAAGACCTTGCGTCCTCAAAGTACAGCGCTTTGAAGAACATGTAGGACTACTTTGCGCAGTTGAACGTAATAGAGTCGCCCTGAGAGGCGACTATAGCCTGTGCTGCGGCCTTGTTGGCAATGCCGAGGATGATGCGTGTTGGGATTGTGATGCGCGAGTGCTTCCACTGGCAGAAGACATCGTACGGTTTGACGTTGAGGTGGTAGAAGAATATTGTGTCGGACGAGGTTGTGTGGGTGCTTTAGTTTGGAGCAAGCGGGCGTTCTTGCGTTTTGGCGGCATCTCGTGTGTTCGCGATGTTTGCTGCAGATGGTTGTAAGACTGTCTCAAAGTTCTCTCGTGAGACTTTGTTTTCTGTTAAGAGGAGTGTCGAGGTTGTGGCGCGTATGAAGTACCTCAGGTGCTCTGTGAGATGGGTCGAGCTGATGCGGACTGTGGAACTGAAATCATGGAATCAGATTTGGCGCGTACTTCAGGTGCTATGTGAAATAGGTCGAAGTGACGCGCACCATGGAACCGAAAGTGCGGAACCAGATTTCGAGTACCTCACAACTCTTCCACATTCTTCTCTCCCCCCTTGCCCAACGTGTTAATTATGGAACTGGCCGGCGGATGGCATCTTCATTGAAGTCTGTGAAGAACTTGTCTGAAAAGACTTTGCTATTACATTTGGTTTCCGAGCGATGCACGGCAGACTTGCGCAGTTATGTTAGTATGTTCAAAGACATGGTTGCACCAACTGCCTGCTTCGTTTGGTCAACAGTGGTGGGGACTTGTGATGGCAGGGCAGCAGTCGTGAGACGTGTGAGCTCCCCGCAGCGGCTCGCAAATGGCTGCCGTGAGGTAACGGCTGGATAGTTGTAGAATATCCAAAGCGTGACAAAAAGAGCCAGACGAACGAGAATGCTGAGACGGTGCAGCCGAGAAACGAAGCAAGGTAGCTGTAGTCGAGGTTTGTGGTGATATAACATCACACTCAGTATTACAACCGCAATGCTTTGCATACTCCAGTCCTACACTGCCCATCATTCCAATCAAGAGTTGAAAATCCTACTATAAAGCTTCTCATGCCTCCCCACCCAGAGATCCATAACAGGCACACTCTGCCCCGCGTCCTCAGTTCTCCTTCCCCACCCCTCATCCACCAGCCCGCGGATCCTGTCCTGCAGCTCCATACTTGCAAGCAGGCTCTGCGCCTGATACGGGCCCATGACACTCGCGCGCACCGCAGCACTCATGACCGTCCGTGCGTGGCTGAACAGGAACAGGTATGCGGCTTCGTGCAAAGGCACGGCTAGGATCAGGGATATTAGGCCCCACAAGGGTGCGTAGTGCGCGTTGGCGTGCGGCGAGGTGCGCAGCGTGGACGAGAAGCACGTCAGCGCTTCGATTGCAGCTCGCCGGTGATCGCCACCGTCAGCGAGCGAAGCGCTTTTGTACTGCGTTTTGAAGCTGCGGTCCCACACAGCGAGTAATGCGCGTCCTTGGGCTATGCTGGCGCGCCGCGCGACGGTACAGGGTGTGCTTGCGTCAAAGTCGTTGTCGAGGGTCTCGATGTCTGAGGGGTCGCGGTAGCCAGCGAGGACGTAGGGGAGCGCGGTGCTTGTGAGTGTTGCGAGGGAGAGGCGGAGGAAGGCGTTAAAGAGGGGCAGCTGGGATGCGGACGGTGGGGAGAGTTTGTGGTGGGCCAGGTACGACTCGAGACCGCTGCTGAAGGCGAAAGAGCCCAGTGGTAGTGCTGAGTCGGACAGCAGAAGCAGAGCATGCAAGGCCACTGTCTGATCAGTAAGGTGCCGTGTGGTGCGCCGCGATAACGGACCTGCGTCCTTGTCAGTCGTAGACGGTGTCGACACGGCCTGCTGTTGGTTCAATTGCGCCTTGGCATCACGAAGACGCCCCTCGAGGTCAGCTATTTCATCCTGGAGAGACTGCTGGCTTGCAGGTGGGGAAGTCATGAAGAGAAGTGAACAGGATGCGGCGCCAGATGAATTGCATCTGCTCGGCTTAGCATGCTCCTTATCGATAGAGCATCCCACCATCCCACTCCTTGTGTACCGAGCTAATGTACATCTCCAATAATCTCATGTCTGTCGCGGTCCAATACCTGTGCCTCAAGTCCAAAAGTTCCATCCCAAACGCCAGAGAGACTACCATGTCCCAGCCAAACCCCATCATGCATCCGCGGCATGGGGTATAGATGCAAAGAAAAGCGCCGAACCAAAAACCAACTGTGCGCTACGGAAGCTGAAGATGTAGAGACAGCTTTCACAGCATTTGTGTGCCGTGTCGATGGCTCACTCGTCCTTCTTGGGGATGTCGGCGAACATGGGCTGGCCCTTAGCCGCCTCGAAACTGCGGGTGCTTGTCTTCTGGAAGAGTGTTTGGGGCTTGGACCTGGGGACATGTAAGCACTGGATTTACATTCATGTGACGTGTAAACTCACTTCTTCATGATGTTCTTATTGCGGAAGTTGCTGAGCTTCTGTGTGGCCGGTGACTGGATCTCGTCCGAGGGAGAGACGTACTTCTGTGCCCTGCTTCTGTTAGCCTTGCGCATTGAGTATGTAACGTGCATTCTTACTGCTCGTCCTTCATGCGCGACTCAAGGACCTGACGGTGATACTCGAGCGACTTGGTGTCTTTGGCGTCGGACTGCGCGACAGGTTTGATCTGCGCGTTGGTGTCACGGCTGCTGAGGACGTTGGCAGACATTGTTGAGTGTGGTTGTGAATGTGCGTGGGTGCAAAGTGGATGTTGACTGTATCGAAGCGATGTTAGCGGTGTTGCAGTGGAAGTAATTGACGTGATGGGTTCTGAACGCGTCCCAATGCAGCCGTTAAGAATGTTCACGCTCTTAGTGTTTGGTGAAGCCTGTTGCTACGGGCAACAACGATCGGCGAGCTGCTAGCACGAGCGAACGAACCATGACGCACTACTTACAGTCTTATCCCCTGCCCTTCTCAGCCCTATTCCCTGTTCTCCACCGGTCGGAGGCATTCACCCGTTCCCTTCTTGTCGACATGCGTGACTCACATATTTTCCAGAATCTGGAACACTTCTGAACGTCCCTGCACATCGTGTTCCCTGAACGTATAATGCATTTTGATATACATGAGCTTGTCGTCGTGACGACAGCTTCTTCCCAATCTTGCTTGTTTATCACATACTTTGTGCGAATTGAGATACCTATGCCTCCTAATTGGTGTTCAAGTCTACAGCTGGGTTTACATCAAACATAGTGGTCGATGCGCTCGAATAGTCGGCCGAGTCACAGAAAACGTGTCGCACACTCGTTGGATCTCTGATGGATTAGTATTCTGGACCATGTCCTTCAGTCGTGTGAGACGGGTGTTGATGATTCAGAAAGCTCGAAGCCCAAGGATATCGTTGCCGAACGCCTGCAATGCAACGCCGGTGGTGACAGAAGTGTCATTACATACATTATCTAAAACCTGATCTCGTAGTTGCCCGCCCGTGTCATGTATCTTACCCACTTGACACTGCTGTAGTTGCTCTTCTCGAACACCTTGAGATACCTGACCAGCAACCCAGAGCTCGTAAACATAAGCAGTGAGAAGCTCAAGTTCAGCGGGGGTCTCGACCACGCCTTCTGGTTCGTCATGCTCGTCAGGCTCGCTTCAGCACTTAGCACAAATTCGCTCTGTCCCGTAAACCTAGGGATCTTCCAGACAATGTTGTTGTGCTCCGGCTCATACTTCGCCTTACCCTGTGACGTGCGCTCGGTAATGCGCGCAGTATTCAGCGGTGTTGGTATCCGTACGACAACGTTTGTAGCGAAGAGTTTCGAGCCGTAGTTTGCGCGGATGGCAATGCTGTACTCGACTTTGGTCTTGCCGACTTCGTTGACGATGGCGTGGACTTTGAAGGGTAGATTGACATTTTCGGTTGCGCGGTACCGCATGAGTTCGAACTCGCCGTCCGGAGGGATGAAGGATATTATCCTGTCTGCGTCGAATTTGCCGAGCTTGACGCACTGGTGGAACTGACAGTCTTCTAGTGTGACGCTGCCGGCAGCTGCTCGTGTGGCTTTGGCGCCGGCTTTGTTGCCCGAGGGCTGCTGGAGGTTGTCCTCGCCGAGTGTGAGGCGATCGTTGAGGCCGAACTTGCATTCTGGTGTGCCTGAGAGGTATGCGCGCATGATGATCTGTCCGTTGACATCCGCTCGCAACACTGTGCCGGTCGCTGACATGAGGAGGTTCACATCCTCGATGACGTCGACGAAAGCTTCGTTCTTGCGGTACTTGATGTCTGCCCGCCGCCATGACAGGGCGCCAGTGGCCTGCATTGTGATCTTGGACGAGTCCTCCATGGCCCGTTCTGACTTGACGCCCTCCGTTGTGATGTACATCTTCAACGTATCTGTCTCAGTATTCTGTGGGTAACCAAAATCCAAGATTTCATCCAACAGCTCGTACACTAGCACGAAGTTGTTCTTCACGGCCTCTTCGTCGAACTTCCCGAAGTATGCCTTCCCCAGACCAACCAGGCGGTACAGAAACTCGAAGACAAGGGCAGCATTGGCGTTGCTCTTAGTCACAGCGACCAGGTAGATGTTCTCGTGCTTCACATGGCTGAATGTCGTCGAGCCAAGTGTAAGGATGGGCGAGCGAACTTGTGCGTTGGAGATTACTTGGATACGGAATACGTCGGCGAGGCGCGGGCGGCAGTCGTTACGGAAGGCGCGAAAGATGAGGTTCTCGCCCTTTTGGTTGAATATGAGGATACCGGAGAGCATTGCGACGGCGATCAACGGACAGGCAGCGGTGACGAGCTGTTGGCGGCGTGCTTCTGTCCTCGTGCATGTCGAAGCTCTCCCTGCGAGGGGACGGATGAAGCCCCACACGCTAATCATGGCGCAGGGGTCCCATGTGGAGCCGCACACATGTCCATCTTCACACATCATCCTGAACGTTGCACCAATGTGTGCCTCTTCAGAATCGGATACATGCGCAGTTGCTACGATAGTCGAAGCCGTCGATCGTGTGCCTGAGTATCGCTGAGTCTGCTCGCCCCTATGAACAATAGCTCTCTTTCCCCCTCTCATTCGCGTTTGACCCTATCAAACACACTCAGCTTTTCCTCGACACTCATGTCATCTTCGAGGTCACACATCTGCCGTGCAATCTCCACCTTCTCCTGACAAATCTCCATCCACTTCTCTTCGCGCTGTGCTCGGTCCATTTCCTCGGCAGCGTCTTCAGTCTGTTCATCTATGACTTCACCGTCTCCGGTCGATGTGTGCTCCCCCACTTCTTGTGTCCAGGACGTATTTGCAACATCACTCGCATCATCGCCATCGTCTGCAGGTCCATCGAGCACGTCTGAACCTTTGATTCCGACCTTTCGTCTGCAGAGATACATTCAACAGCAGTTACCATAGTACGCTTAACACGCGCCCCTCTATAGACATGTGTATCGTCCTTACCAACTAGGACTTTCACGGAATTTAGCATACTTAGCATAATACTAGTCTCGTCCATGTTATATGTGTTCTCCAGCAGTATATCTGGAGGTTGTAATTCCTTTTTAATCACTTCAAACCAATACTTAACCTTGTTATAGATGTTGTGCTAGTTCTAATCCCGTGGCTGGTTCTTCTTCGCTACAAGCTCTAGACGATGTTTCTCAAATGCCTTAGCCTAGTTTGGGCCAGGAGGCTTGAGTGGCCTGTCCGCCAGCGGTTAATTGCGAGTGGCACTAAATGCTATTGCAACTACGTGCTTCATTTGCATAGGCGTTCTAAAAGCCTTCTGTTGTAACAAGAACTCTACAACTGCGTTTACTTCGTACTAGGTGAGATACTGCTATTTATTAGCTTTAGCTTCTTTTAATTCTCGTTCAAGTTTACAATAACTGAGGGTGGAGAGTGCCACATTGAAGTGCGCTGCTTAAGCTGCGAGGGTGTCAGGGATGCTATCTAGAAGTGCTTTAGTTAGTGCTTGACTGGCTAGATCCATGGTGGTTAGTTCACTGTAATTCTTGTTGTAGGAGGAGAACAGAACGCAGCTCAGCGTGTGCCAGCGAGGCTGTGCAGTGCGGTGCAGACAAAGCAACTCAACACATTGCTATTTACAGACTAGACAAACCAGCCAAACCAGACAAACTAAGCAAACATATTCCACGCGCCACAAGGCACGTGTGATAGCTAGGATTTAATACAGTAAGATATTTAACCGCTAATGCACATCTAAGCAAGCTAGGAGGCCGCGCTAGGTCGAAAAACTCGTGAACCCCTCTTTCCAGTCAGCGAAACTCCCAGAAGACACAACCCTGACAGCTGAGTGACTTCAACTCTTGAATGCTGATTCTCTTGTGATAGTACTAGTATATCATAGCCCCAAATTTGAGAGGCTCGTTAACAGTCATCGTTGAACAGGGGTAATAACGTTAGAGCGACTCCAGAGGCCATAACGAAATGATCGACAACGCCATCAACGAGATGGTATTTTTCTGTTCACACACCGGCAACAGGTGCGGAAATGGTAGAATATTGCTAGTACACTAGCTACAACTTTATTTACTTGCGTAGGAGAGTCTCCAGACGATTAATTAGTGTTGCCATCTCGTTACGGAGTGGTTCTCGTCACGTAGTGGGGGATATTAATCACTTCATGCGCTCCTCGTTTGCACGCTCAGCCCACTCCACCCACCGCTTGATCACTTCATCCACCTTCTTCACACCATCCTTAGTCGCATCTACCTCGAACCATTCTTGATGCTGTTTACCACAAGCATCGCACTTCTTCATCACCCGCTGCTCCACAAGCTCAAGATGGATCATGCGCTCCACACGCATGACCGTAGGCACTTTGCGCACAATGCCCGCATCAGACGCGCCCCGGTTGCCCTTCACATTATGCGCAGAGGTGCGACGAGAGTTTGTTGGCGAGGCTTGCGGCGAAGGCGTGGGCGTTGATGATGAGATGTAAGGGTAAAAGCGCACCAGGGAAAGCGAGTAGCCACATTGGCGTGTCCATTCGTTCATACGACGGTGGACATTGTTGGCGCGTCCGATCTTCAAAAGGATGGTATCCTTCTCAACGACACCGCTTGCTTCATCATTGCTAGATCGTTGGCGTGTAGAGCCTGACCGCGGCCGCGAACCGTGCTTGACCGAGTACTGGCGTAGCACGTCGGAGGTGCGTCGTGCCTGGCCGGGCTGTGACGGAGGAGTGAGGATTGTGGATGCTGCGGATGAGGGTGCTGGTCCGGAAGCTTCCGGTGTCAGCCAAAATATGTATATGTAGCCTTCGTCGTCGTGTTGCGAAATCGGTTTGGACAGCTCAGCAAGCAGGGTCGCAGCCAGCTGCGGCGACACGTTCTGGGGAATGTATCTTAGCATACCCCCTTTCTCCGATGCACCTTCGACGGTACTGCTGATCAGCTTGCGACCTGGTGCCTGAGTTCTCGATACAGGTCGTGGGGCTGAGGCTGCACTTGGCCGACTGCCATGTGTCTGCTGTGGGCGAGGGGGCATTTGTGGCATCTGCTGCATAGGTGTGTCGGCCGCATACTCGGGACGGTGGCTTGTCCGCTTCTTGTGCCTTATGACTTCAATCTCATCGTCGTCTGCAGCACCACAGCACAGAGACTGCCAGAAGCCTGACTTCTTTGTCTGCGGTGGAGGTTTCGAGGGCCGGCTGTTTCTGCGCTGCTTTTGCGCTGCCATAACGTCGCTTGGTACTGAGATCAAAGGCCCCTCGACGCGATCCCAGGTCGCCGGTCGATTGATCCGCCGTGGTGGCCGATTGCCCGACGATCCAGTCTCTTTCTTGCTGCTGTCCCGCCTCTTGCGATGTGGTTCCTGCACGGCATCATCTACTTCCAAAACCCCGAGTCGCTGTACCAGGGTATCTATACTGCTCCGTTCTTTCAGTGGATAGAGTTGTGTATCCGGGCCGTCACTCTTTGTGGCTGCCAACTGCTCGGCCTGGTCTTTGTGCTGCCAACAGAAGTATGCCGCAGCCCCAATATCTTCGCTGTCACTATCGCCCGCGACTGACACAACGGCAAGAACGCCGTCGTCTTCGCTCACTTTTGCATCAATTGGTCGTCTACATGGTCGGCCAGACTTGGTGATGCCTTTGCATGTCGTCGCTGGATTTCGACTGTCTGACCGTAGTATCAGAGATTCGGGTGTTCGGCCTATGAATGTCATATCCAAGTGAGTGGATGTAGTTGATTTTATTGAGATGTGAGGGCCAAGCGAAGGAAGCTAGAGGTATGCGTTGTTAATCGAAGCGCCTTTCACCGCTCAAGGAATTGCCTTCTCACAACCCCGTTCTGCAAACAGGAAGGAATATGGTCCAGGCACGCGCAGGAAATGAGTGTCATCATGCTGCACGGACAGTGGGAACACTGTTGGCGAACGTTGCGTCAACCGGGCGCGTGCATTGGGCAGATGGCAGGGGTCGAAAGTCGCGAGGCAGGCGCGTGGCGCGCGTGGCGGTGCACATGGCGGTGCCGGGCGCAAGCCTTTGTGGAGCGGCAATCAAATACTTAATGAAGACCATCACCAACACGGAATGAACGCGATTCGAAACCCTACAGCAACTCTTGCTTACATACACGAATTATCCATTGTCTCGAAGGAACAAAAGAGGTTGCCATACCCGGCCACACGATGTCTGACCTGAGGTCCACTTTGGGATCGTTCGGCGTTCAATATCTCCATGTTTTGGCCCCCAAACTGCTCCTGAGCTTGTCAGCTGCGCCTGACCTATCATCTGCAGCATCACATAACAAGGCCTCCGCCTGCCTCCAGTCATTTCTTGGCGATTGAAATGTTTCAAGAGTCGGAGGCGATATTCATGTGTTCCTTTCCAGCCCGTGAATCTTTGTGCCACGCGCGATGGCTCCTGCTTACAGCAACCTTCTGAACCCACCCGACCAGCAATATCACGCACTACACACTCTTACACCAGCATACTACGATAGACATACGATGCTGCCCGGGTCGATTCATGAGGCGCGAGATGCGGGTTACGATGCCACCTCGTATCCCGGGCACGATATAACAAACTATCGCGACAGCCACAGTGCTCCATGTCTGATCGAACCGACAACAGCCGCGCGAAATCCATCTGAATCGTCAATCGGCAAGCTGTATCCAACTGAGGTTTTCACGGACCCGACCAATAAGCGTCCTCGTTTCAGCGTTTGGGACTGGGTATGGGAGTTTGGAGCTTCTATCTTCAGCCTGGGCTCCCTCGCGGCGGTCGTAGCCGTACTCGCAGCGAACGAACACAAGTCACTAGCAAATTGGACCTTCGTCTTTGGAATTAGCCTCAACACTTTGATAGCTATCCTCTCCACGTTGTCAAGAACAGCACTCATGGTTCCAGTAGCTTCCTGCATAAGTCAGCTCAAGTGGATACACCTGATCAGTGCCTCGAGACCTCTTTGCGAAGTCCAGGTTTTTGAAGATGCCAGCCGCGGCCCTTGGGGCTCCTTTGGGCTTCTTTGGAAACTTCATGTCAGGGCGAAGCTCGCCACCTGGGGCTGTGTCATCACGATCTTGACTCTAGCAATGGGACCTTTCGCCCAGCAGTTGATTTCGTACCCTTTGAGAAATGTCGTCTCCGGCAGAGCAACGTTTTACACCAGCCATGTGTACGACTCTGCATATGGCCAGCCCCGTGGCACCAGAGGAGCAACAGGTACAATCAGTAAGCATGGATGAGTCCACGTCTCAATACCCACACTAAGATAAGGATAGCTTCGACCATGGGCCCCAAGATGCAGGGCGCTATGCTGAATGGTCTTTTCAACTTGAGCTCGCCAATGCAGTATACTTGTAGCACTGGCAATTGTCAGTGGGACGATTTCTCTACCCTAGCAGTGGCAAGCTCTTGTCAGAATGTCACATCTACCAGCAAGATCGTGTGCCGCGCCGAGGCGGGGGCACGTTATTGCAACTATACTACCCCTTCAGGCCTTTTCATCAGGGCTAGCAGCTGGCAAAGCTCTGGTGGTGGAGGAGCGACCCGGTTCAACTCCACTGCCATTACCCCAGATGTCGGCGGCTCTAGCTGGTCAGGTGATCGGGATGGGCCCATAAATAGTACCCTTGCAACTATCGCAATGGCTGCATTGTCCAATGGCTTCAACCTTACGATGCCTGATCTGATGGAGTGCAGCATGCGCTTGTGTGCTCGAGTTACGCGCAACCTGACTGTGAGCAACGGGACTTTTATACCAGGTGTTTCTGAAGACTTTGAGCTTGAGGGTGTCCCGGGTAGGTACGAAATCGACATGCGGCCCGGGATCAGTAGCCCTAGAGACTGGTTCACCTTCAATACGACTGGAGATCACCCGTCATATCCTGGGAATCGATCCTTCAGCTACAATGCGATCGATCTCGATGGTGTGAAAGGATTCCTTCGCACCATCTTTTCTCCAGATGTTGGAACCCCTTACTATCTATCTCTCATGGACTCCCCAGATCGCGCAGGAACTGTGGCCTTGATCAGCGAAAGTATGAGTTACGCCTTCGCCCATGCCCCAAGTGGAGACGAGCTGGAAGGTAGAATGCTTAGTGACGAACTGTACATCGAGGTTCATTGGATTTGGATCATTCTCCCTCTACTAGAGGTAGTCATGAGTCTCACATTCCTAGTGTGTACTTTGATACACACTCAACGCAAGGGTGTCACAGTTTGGAAGTCGTCCGGGATCGTTCCATTGCTGACCGTAATGGTCGGCTGGGACAACAGCGAGCTCGGAGCTGCTTCCGGAAGAGATGTCGAGAAGAGGTCGAAGAAAATGCGCGGACGGCTGGTCGCGAATGATGGAAACGTGCAGGGCTTTCATAGAACGGAGTAGCGATGGGGCGGCTTTGAGATGATAATAAGGTACGAACGAATCCGTCGTATCGGAAATGCCTCCCTTCGCGTCTAGTGATGTACACGTGGAAGGAAAGCATTTTGTGATATGCAGGTGAGTACGAATATGTGAGAGAGCTCTTCCTTTGGAGATACAATTTTTCCGATAGGTCCAGCTTTGCTCCGATGTATGGAATCATACTTGATAGGCCCTACGTCGACACTAATCGCGGGGTAAGGCACCCAGTCACCTCTTCCCTGAAGCTCAGTTGCAGTTAAGCCCCAACCGCATGAGAACTGTCCGACTATTGCGCTATGGGATCTCTATTCGGAGTGCCAGCTATAATAGCACCAGCTGCTGCCTTTCTCCTCTGGATCTTCTGGAAGGTTTTCCTGAAACCCAGTATTCTTCCAGATCTGCCAATTGTTGGTCTCGACCGATCGCAATGGTTCGCGTGGCCCAGAACGCTTTACAAGTCTTTTCACGGCTTTCGCGAACTGTATGGCGAAGCCTACGAGAAGGTATGTCTGTTTGCGTCCTTTTCACCTGTGAACATGAACTACAAACATGATATGGCGTGCTGTCTGATGGTCTGGGCTGTGCGCTAATAGAACTCGTAGTATCTGTCCCAAGGGAAACCTTGTATTCTGCCGGAGCTAAACGACACGCAAGTCGTTCTCCCTAGTTCGCTGGGCCAATGGCTCGTAGACCAGCCAGATGCCGTGTTGAGTTCGCAGATGCGCCAAAATGAACTCCTTCAGAGCAAGCACACCTTCCCTATTCCAAAAATGGCGGAAAAACCTCACCACGCCCATGTCATTAAAACAGATCTCACGCGAAAGTTGGGCTCACTGTCAGAAGAGATCTGGACAGAATTGAAGACAGCTCTAGATGAGCACTGGGGTACAAACAGTGAGGAGTGGCGGGAAGTCAACGTTTTCCAGACCATAATGCGCGTTGTGACCAGGACTTCGAATCGACTTTTCGTCGGAGAGCATCTATGTGAGTCCTAGTATCATACCATGTACGATGACGTTTCTCACAATTCGCCAGGTGCCAACGAAGCCTATCTGGATCTGTGCATGGCTTTTGCACAGGATGTTCCAATAGGCGGTATACTGATTCGTCTGATGCCCAGTATACTCCATCCGCTTCTAGCTCCCATCATAACGCTGCCGAACCGCTATCACAATTACAAGATACGGCAAATGCTCCGTCCCGAGATCTTGCGAAGGCTGCAGATTGCGGAGCGTAGCACTGATGATGCTCCTAACGACTTCCTCCAGTGGTATATCACGTATGCGAGAAAGTCGCTAGAGCCAGAAGAGAGCACCCCGAAGTTTCTATCTGACCGCATTGCTACTATCAACTTCGCAGCGATCCACACTTCCACCTTTACTGCGGTAAACACCATATACGATATCGTCAGCTCCCCTGGCATGAACATGATTCTGTCTGAGATCAAAACTGAGGTTCAATCTGTCATGCCACCGGGTGACGAGAGGTGGAGCAAATCCAGCGTTCAAAGTATGATCAAGACGGATGCTGTCTTACGCGAATCGATGCGCTACTCGTCCTTTATGACCGGTGCCCTGCAACGCACAGTGGTTGCCACGGAAGGCATCACCACGCCTGATGGGTTGCACATCAAACGAGGGAATGTCATCGGAGTCCCAGCTCTACCTGTCCATCGTGACCCAAACACATACCACAACCCAAACTCCTTCGACCCTCTTCGTTTTCTTCGGCGCACAGGAAAAGACAGCCAGCAGCAAAACAACAAGGAGAGCACAGTCCGGAGCACAAATACAGTCGACACTTCCCTTATTTTCCTGCCATTTGGACACGGAAGGCATGGTTGTCCAGGACGCTTCTTTGCCGCCAATGAGATCAAACTCCTTCTGGCTTACATAGCTATGAACTACGACATTGAACCGTTGAGAATCCGCCCTGAGCCGATCGCGTTTGGAAGCATAATGACACCGAGCCCAAACATTTCGATAAAGATAAGAAGGAAGAAGGAATAAATCGGTGGAAATATAGATGGCGTCAAACTCTCTTTCCGTAGAACCTTTTCTAGTGTCGTACGAGCTGTAGTTTGGTAGTTTAGGGTTAGCTGTAGTCCGCCTACATGTGCTGTTGGGTGGCAGACTCATTCTAGAGAAATTAGTTGAGCTCATCGTGTGTAGTGTGGAATTTCATTGCAGCTTCTGCTGAAGCGGACAAGCTTCGACTCGACCTAGAGCAAATTGCTTAGTTGAGTCCGTTCTTGATGTATCATCGAAACTCAAAACCCCAAAGCGGTGAGAAAGGTAGATGAATTAGGGACGACAATGTGTGAACGGCTGCGCTCGAGTGGGACTGTCGAATGGAGACAATTGGGTGCAAGTGTGATGATTGGAAGGCTCAGCAACGCTTTGCGACGTGGCCAGCTACAAACTCTTCTCCAGGCATCATTGCAGTTCTCATGTACGGTAGTCTCCATTGATGGTGACATACTCATGCGAGAAATCGCACGTCCAGAACACCGCCTCCTCGCTGTACTTGCCCTCACTCAATTGCACCTTAATCTCCAGATCCTCGGCCTCCAGTATCTTCGCCGCCCTCTCCTCATCGACCTGCTCCGGCTCACCCCTCACCAACAGCTTCAGCTCCTCACTACCATCGCTAGGAATGAAGCTAACGCTCGTCTCCTCCGGAATCACACCGTCGACATTCTCAGCATACCCAGTCGCGCACAGAATGCGGCCCCAGTTTGCATCCTTACCGTACAATGCGGTTTTGACGAGTGGCGAGCGAGCAATGGTCGAGGCGACGCGGTGCGCGTCCTTGTAGGTTGCGGCGTTGGTGACGCGGATAGTGACGAACTTCGTTGCGCCCTCGCCGTCACGGACAACGAGCTTAGCAAGATCGATAGCGAAGTCGGTGAGCGTTGCCTGGAAGGCTTCGAAGTCGGGCGATGAAGTGCTGTCGATGGGCTTACCGCCAGCTGCGCCGTTGGCGAGGATAGCGACGGTGTCGTTGGTCGATGTGTCGCCGTCGATGGAGATGCTATTGAAAGACTTGGTGATGGCGGATGTAAGTGCCTTTTGAAGGGGGCCGGCGGAGATGGGCGCGTCGGTGCAGATTACACCTAGCAAGGTGGCCATGTTGGGGTGGATCATGCCTGCGCCCTTGGTCATGCCGGCGATGTGGTACTCCTCCTGACTGCTTGGTAGTGCGAAAGATCTCGAGACGAGCTTGGGGAACGTGTCGGTGGTGCAGATAGCTTTGGCAGTGCCCAGCCAGTGCTCGTGTGTGTCTCCGAGGTTGTAGTATGCGGAGGGGATCTTCGAGACAATCTTCTGAATGGGCAGTCGCTGACCGATAACACCAGTGCTCATGACTATGCTTCGACTTTGGCCATCATGCTCGCCGTTGTTGTCCCTGATGAAGGCCTGATCGGTCTCCCTGCCCATCAACGTCGCGTCCTCGATGCCACCTTTTCCGGTGACAGCATTGGCACACCCGCTGTTGATGATGACCGATCTAATGCCTTCACCATTCCTACTTTTCAGCAAGTCTCGGCTGACTGTGACAGGTGCGGCCTGGAACTTGTTGGTCGTGAACACTGCAGCACCGGCGCATGGTGAATCAGACGCAATGAGTGCGAGGTCGTCGAAGCGCGTGTTTGAAGCTTTCACGCCAACATGTGCACTTCCAGCCTTGAAACCGAGAGGATACGTGCCGTTCGTGGGTATGTACTTCTTCTTAGCAGCGGGAATCGAGCCATCGCCAGGTGCTGCGTAGCCTCGTGTTTGCGACGCAAAGATGCGGTTCGTGCGGGCGAGGAAGCGAGAGTTTGGGCGTGCGAGAGACATAATGAGGCCGCGACCAACGAGCTTGAGTACTCAGGGGTATATAACTGGGCTAGTGTGAGTACAATCGCTGAAGTCGAGACAAAAGCGGGCAGTCGCAAATGACGCAGAGCAGCGATAGCTCGAACAGCCCTCAGAGCTTCCTCCTCTGACTCAACAATGATTACGGCTAGATTGACATACCTCCAAGCCGTTGTGCGTGCACAGATCTCCAATTGACCTAACGCGCCCTGCAATGCCTCCAAACACCAACAATGACTGTCCGTTGTCCTTCTCAAAATTCCCGCGTGGAAAGGTGCAACTCTCCACGTCCGCTATCGGGCCTCAGGCACCAAGCCAATCGCGTCCTAGCCCCATCATTAGACCTCCGCGACCCACACCAGCAACAGCGCGCCCAACGTCGAGCCAACGAGATAGCAAAGCAGAATCAGGTACCACATCGTGGGGATCAGCTCTGATCGCGAGACATATGGCGATGCGATAAACAAGAGTGTTGCGGTAGGTAAGCCCGCGGGTATCGAGAGCCGCAGCCCGGCAGCAAGGTTGGTGAGGAAGATGCATAGCGTGCTCGATGGAATGGCGTACGGTAGGCTGTGGATTTCGTGAAGGATGAGGCACTGTGATGCTGCGAGGATCAGGATCAAAGCGAGTGCACAGGATTCAATGAGCTCGCGTTGATGTGATGTGAAGCTCCTGCGCGGCGGCATAGGCTGTGGAGCCAGTTCTACGAGCGGCAGCAGCGTCTTCTGCTCGGTGAAGTAGATGTCCATCGCGGGTCGAGTTATTGGTATGTCCGGTGGGTGTGAACGTGAGGAGGGTGAGTAGAAGCCTATAGACTCAGACAATCTTCGCAGTATTGAGTGGCTCGACCGCTCCCGGCTGTCTCATCGCAGCTGCAACGTTGCCAAATGTGAAGCTCCTGTCACCATGCGGTTACGTCAAGGCAGCCTCCAGCATCGGCCAACCCTGTCAAGCGCTCTTATGACAAGACAAGAACAACACAGCAACCGGACTCTCGAGCAAAGGCACTGGAGTCAAGCCTCAACTCGGTAACCCGAGAATAGCTCAAAACGGCAGTACCGGTACACTAACCTCACGCATCAGATCGAAGTCCGCAAACTCGGACTCGTCAAACACCACACGATGCGTACTTCTTCGGACTCTGTCACAGCCATTGCTGGCTGTCTGGACCCAATTTTTCAATTCCCCAAGACAATATCGCCATGTGGGGCGAAGGAAGAGAGCCTGACTACACTACCACCCACAAGATAATTTCCACTTGTCAGTAGGCATGAAGTCGACCTCGAAGAAGCAACTAAATCTCGTGAGGACGCGTAAATCATCCCGTTTCCTCGATTCTGTGTTTCTTTCTTCGAGGCTGAAACGCCGCCATGCACGTCATTGTGCCTTCTTTGAGGCTCTGCCAGCCGCCTCGAGCCACCATTTTCCCGTGCGAATGGCGAGCGCACTACAAAGACATGTGTCGTTGTTTCATGGCGAACATGGCTTACAGAGGAAGTCCGCAAGGGGCCCAAAATACTGGGCGCCTGACAAAGCAACGACGGACTCGATGGCAGGGTCCAGCTGTGTTCATATTTTGTTTGTCCGTCAGTCGATCCTGAGGAGCGGAACCGTAGTCATAATGAAAGGTGCCCTTTAGCCAACGTCACAGAAACGCCTTTGTATCTTCTAAGACATCTGCATCGCGCATCAAAGCCGATCATTGTTGTGCTTATCTCGAAATCGCATCTTTGTCGAGACTGTTCCAGAAGCTTATTCCATCCAACGTCTATTTCCATTTTACTGCAAGGGGTGGCTCGTCAATCGTTGGTGGCGCACCCATTTGACAGGTGACGCGCAGCCGCGAACCACGATGCGCTCAATCGAGCATGTAGTACATATCGAAGGACGATCCGCATCGCACACGGCAAGAGTTGTTGCGCGTGGCCAACAGCCGCATGAGCCAGCTTCTTCGTCATCCTCTCCCTTGCCGACGATACGCATACAACAAGCGACTGTTTCCCAGGCACAGCGATTCACGATCGCGTCTGACACAGTGATGATAACCAGTCCTACGATGTCAGCGACAATAACCGAGACCGCCGTGCCTGCGCAGAAAAAAGATGGCCTCTCGACCGCATCGATAGCTGGACTCGCCATGATTCCGGTAGTGGTCTTGCTCATTGTCGTAGCCGCATCCACGTATTTCTGGCTACGCAAGCGACGCAGACAGGACCCTGAGATTCGCTGTGCGGGACCAACACGCCCAGCCATACCAGAAAAGGACTTCCGCTTGCCAAACAGCTCGTTCGACTCGACAGCCAGCGGTGGAAAGTTGCGCAGTATGACTGCAATGAGCACACCGGTTACAAATAACGGATGGGTTGCGTCGCCGCGGCCTCGGGCTCGGCCCTCGTATGATTCCACTGTCCATCGCAACCCTTGGCACGACCAACTCCCTAAGATCTCTGCCGATATTACGACGGCCAGTCTTCAGGCCCCAAGGAGGGACGCGGATGAAGGGAACGATAGTCCGATCGACCGCAGCAGCCCGTTCAGATTGAAGAGAGGCGATACGAGGAAGAAGAGCAGTCTGGACGCGGACGTTATGAGCGCGTGGCCTGCGCCGCCGCAGCCAGTTGCACAGCGAGCACCGTTGCAGACTTCCCGTGTTGGGAAGACCTATATGGAGCGAAGATCCATCAGCGCGGAGTATTTTGCGCAGGAAAAAGACCATCATAGCGCGCGAGGAGCGCAAGATCACTGGGAGAACATCAGGCTCGAGTTGGCTCCCGATCCAGGACCGGTAGTCAGATCGCATTGAGAGATGTTCCGCGACTGTGCACCAAGATAGATGATAGATTTACACGGGAGCTTGGGGCATTGTGAAGGTATGATCAGCGCGGCGTTGGCACATTTCGGTATACCACTGGGAGGCTGGTTATTAAATGGATAGACTCTTCCACTTCTTGTATTCGTCTGTAGATATGTTAACGAATGAATGTACACTAATGACTGGTCCGACACACCCTCTGAAGACGCTTGTGGTATGCTCTCGTTTCGTCTTGGCCGTTGAGGCCAAGATGTTCGTTCTGTCGTCCTGACAAGATCGTCATTGGACGTGGGTCACCCGAGAACGATTGCAATGCGCGAAAGGCACAAGACTCGCGCTTGGTCTCATTGGCATTCGTCCGTGTGGCAGCCAATGCAGTCGTGTCTGCGTGGTGTCTCGCTTCATCCTCCTCAATCGCTCGAAGCACATCCTCTGCAGCCGCAGTTGACGCACTGGACGTCCTGGTTCTCCTTCATCTGCTCTTTGGGCACGCGACAGATGCACGTCGACCTGAAGTTAGTCTCCTTCGTCTGAATGCACCTCGTGCAACACAGCTTCTCGTAGCCCTGCTTTTTCCACTTGGCGATCAACATGGCGTCTGCGTATCCGTTCTTGAGCAGCCAGTCGTACAGTTGCTTGCTGATGGCTTCCTTCTCGTAGTACAGGTCGTAGATGTATCGTGAGCGCTGGTGGGTGATCTGGAAGACGGGCCACGTCATCTCGTACTTCTTCTTGCCCTCGTGCGATGCGTTCTCAGCGTCCTTCATTTTGTTCTGGAACTCGAGGAGCGTGTCTTCCAGGTCCTCGAAGCCTTCTGGTGGGGCCTTCTTCGAGGCGCGCGCTGTGCGAACGGGAGGCATGATGGCAGCAGTGAGCAATGTGAGTATATGCTGGTCTTGTGCGATATCCCAGTGCTTCGATGCGGTGTGCTTTGCGAGTTGTTGCGGTTTCTGGGTTCGATGTTTCTGCAAGGCATGCGCTCATCCACAACTTTCAGAAGGCGCCGCCTGCAAAAACCGCGCTAACCACGCCAAGCAACCTCTCCACCGAGCCGCATCGTCACTCCATAGCAAGCTTGGAAGACATTCGAGCTCCGCAGCACCGCCAACATGGTCATCAACCCTACCTACCTTGCTCAGCGCACGCGCTCATGTACGGACTTCGCCTGATACAACCATTGGAGGCTATAGAGCGCTAATGCGGACACAGCGGTCAACTGGACTGATGCGAAGAAGAGGGTCATTCACAGCTACCGGGACTGGCTGCGATCGGTACGTCTGCTACGCGCGAGGCGTCTGTAATCTGGAGGGAATCTGTAGCTTTTGGGGCCACATGTGCTGCACAAGAGCGGGAAGTTGGCCTGTCAACAGTGGGCCTACGGAAACACGAGGAAGCGACCGACATCGACACTGCAGAGGCTGACGAGACCTGACAGGCTCCCGAGATCCAGACCATGTACTCGCTCAATCTCCCGGTCTCTACGCTCCGGACGAAGATTCGCCAAGAGTTCGAACGGCACCGATATGTGAACCAAATGAAAACGGTCGACGTTCTGCTGTTCAACAGCCACCAGGAGTTCCAGGAAACACTTAACTACTGGAAGCAGCTGTCACATATCCTCAAGTACTTCCGCGCAGAGGAGGATCCCAAGGCGAGATTGCCAGCGAACTTCATCAATGGGTTCTTAGAGGTGAGATCACAAGCACATACCGAGGCTTCTGCCCTGTGCTGCACACGGTACTGATCACAGAGTGCAGGGACGTAACTGATCGAGAATCACGGCCTGGAATCAGAAGAGAGCAAGACAAAGAAAGCGTGTATATAGCTTTGTCACAATACCATTTCCTTTCTCGTGCGCCGATTCTTAGATGCTACCCATGAACGCCTGCAATGCAATGACATTTCCCCAGTGCCCTGGAGTAATGATATTCTACTGCTCCATCTGGTTGATGAACTCCTCCCTGGAAACGGTGAACTTGTGTGTGACTACATCGCACATGTTCATCAGATCCTCAAGGCCCTTCTCCAGCACCTGGTACACACTGACGTTGTCTAAAATGACCTTAGCATCCCGGCTACGATCGAAAGAGCTGTGCAGACTTACCGTATGTCTGGATGCGCAGATTCATCTTGGTCTCAGAAGGGTGGGGAATGGAGTAGCCGCAGAACTCAACATCAGGGCTGCCGTGCCGTCAGCGGCGATTCTTGAATACCTCGACCTCTCTATGCGCTTCTACACCCAAAACTCACTTCTTCATGATGATGTATCTCAGCGCATTGCCGAGCGTGTGGTCCTCCCCATCAAATTGAAAAGATGCAGCGCTCTCGGTCGCACCTGCCAACTGTGCAACATTAGTATCAGAACGCCTCTAAGACAGATTTCCTGTTACATACGACACGTATCCTATCGCGATCGACCGAGGCATCGATCTCCTCGCCGTGCTCAGACGCACGGTCGATGATCTTGGGCGCAATTTTCTCTTCTGTGGCAGCGGGCATTTTCTCGATTTTCCTGTTCGTTCTGTTTTTTTCAATATCTAGATTGGTTCTGCAACAGGGATTGCGAGGCTCGTGGTGATTTGTACTCGGGAGCGTGCCTCTGCAATATCAAAACTTTTTACCTGAGCGCGTTCTGGGTCGGCGAATGAGCGCTGGCTTACTTTTTTCAGCCCTATGGCCGCCCGCGCTAGCCTATGACGCTGCACTCACCCCACGCCCGCCTCAATCCCACCTCAACTTTTCTTGACGACACGGATATCTGCCATTGATTACGAGTCCACTTCGAATGCAGTCAAAGAGCATTCACACCATCACAACCAAGTTAAACGCTGTCAATACCGCCACAATGCCGCGCGCTGCAACCCTCAACAAAGACACCAACGAGACCAAAATCCAAGTCTCCATCAACCTCGACGGCGGCGAGCTGCCCGCATACGAACACTCCGACTTCTGGGCGGCGCTGGATAAGAAGAATCTGAACGGTGAAGGCGAGAAGATCGAGAAGGAGCATGCGGCCCAAAAGTCCACGAGCCAGGAAATCGCAGTCGACACCGGCATCGGCTTCCTCGACCACATGATCCACGCCCTGGCCAAGCACGCCGGCTGGTCGCTACGTATCAGAGTGAAGGGAGACCTGCACATCGACGACCACCACACGGCCGAAGACTCATTCCTTGCGCTCGGCACCGCGTTCAAGAATGCGCTGCAGGGATCCACGGGGTTGGCGAGGTTCGGCCATGCGTATGCGCCGCTTGACGAGGCGCTGTCGAGGGCGGTCATTGATCTGAGCAATCGTCCGTACTGTGTTACGGATTTGGGGCTGAAGAGGGAGAAAATTGGGGACTTGAGCACGGAAATGATTCCCCATTGCTTGCAGAGCTTTGCACAGAACAGTGGGACTACATTGCACGTCGATTGCTTGCGGGGAGACAACGATCACCACAGGGCAGAGAGTGCGTTCAAGGCACTTGCTGTGGCTATCAGGCATGCGACGACGGTGGTTAAGCAGTGGGAGGGTGAGGTCAGGAGTACGAAGGGTGTGTTATACTAGATATACAATACTCGAGCCATGAGGGACAAGTGTAGATGAAAGACGAATGAGATGAATGAACAAGATGAGCGCAACATTTTGACGCCGAGGACCTCCTGGCCAGAGCCAGAACGGGCAGAACAAAGCGGCCTTTCGAGGAACTTAATCCCACTGAAATCGGTAGGAAAATTGTAGGACCCACATGATCGATCGCTGAGTCTGCCTCGTTTCTGGGAAGGCTAGCGTCTGCCCACTCGATAGAGGCATGAATAGGAAATACTTCATTTCAACTCTGACAGTGTTCTTGCGGGACTTACCGTTCTGCTCAACTATTTCGGCACCGTCGTCCTTGACCGCCTCCACTGGAAAGTCCGCAGGGCGCTTCCATACATTGATTCTGTCCACAGTCCCAATGGCAAGGGTTTTTCCTCCCATCTTGCAGGTATTGAAGATGCTGCCACTTCTGTACTTGGCTGACATATGTCTGGCTGACGTTATCGCGTGGAAGGCAGCTAAATAGCAGGTCTTCGATTCCCAGCTCACTCTCATTGCATCTATTACCAGCCTGCAGCCACTGTTCACTGTTCGAGTCAACGATGGAGAGGCAATGTCGATGCTGCAAGTATTTCAAGAGAAGGCTGATTGGGACAAACTTAGTGTGAGAAATGCACATGGTCGAGGCATGTGCTTTTCTGTGCACGACTCCAGCATGGTGCTGCTGAATGTTCGCGGACGGCTCCATCCTCGAGGAAAAAGAGGCTCTCTAAGAAGTGGTTGCAGGCCGGATTGTCTGTCGAGATAACTGTTGAGATGTCGAGGTGTTTTCGGCACACTTCCTACCGAGCCACAAGCCCCACGCGAGCGCTTTGCACAGGGCCGCATGACGCCAGCGGGGTATCTCGTCGTCGCGAGAGCACACAATTATCCCGCCATCTAGAGCTGAGACACAGATCCCAGCCAACATGGTACTGCACTTTACTGTTTACGACCGACATCCCACGCGATGGAACAATTCCTGCAGCGAGTACATAACGCCATCGAGCCGATGTGACGGCCAAGAACTGTCGCCATGAGACACATAAGAAGGAGCATCCCGCGCTCGCTGCTGAGCCTCCAAACACCTTACTGCTCCCCTTTTAAACCTTCCATACCATACACATCCTTCAGAATGTCTTCCGGAAAGACGGTCACTCTCAACACCGGCCACAAGATTCCGTATGCTCTCATACCTAGCAAGAATTCCCAAATAATGCCTCTAACGCGTTCAAAACAGTCAACTGGGATACGGTACATGGCAAGCTGCTCCCGGTGAGGTTGGCAATGGTGTCTACGAGGCACTGAAGATTGGCTACAGGCACCTCGTAAGTGACCTTGCAGATCGCTGGACCCTGCCGTACCGCGACAGCTGGACCCTCAACGATCTTCCTTCTTCCGCAGTCTACGACTTTTGCTACGGGTACAACTTTTGCTAACAGACTGCTTAGGATCTCGCGAAGATGTATGTTGATACACCCCACGCTTTTCCCCGTTACTCCTCGAGAGTTTTTCCGCCGCTACCGCCAGCATGGCTGCCACGGCAATCACATATCCACAAGTCGTAGTTTAGTGGAGGTCGAAGCTGGGATGCCCCTCGGTGGAGACCCTCCAAGAAGCTATGGCCTCTTCCCCACATTCTGCGGCTGAGAAAGTTGACTAATAATTTTCGCACCAATCAGCTACGAGAACCAAAAGGAGGTTGCTGAGGGCATTAAACGTGCCTTCAAGGACATCCCCGGCCTCAAGCGTGAGGACATCTTCATTACCTCTAAGCTCTGGAACACCCAGCACAACCCTGAGCACGTTGAGGCTGCCCTCGACGACACCCTCGCTGAGCTCGAGCTCGACTACCTTGACCTCTACCTCATCCACTGGCCGGTCAACTTCGGCCCTGGCAAGAATCCTCACTCTGACCTCTTCCCTGCCACCGCCGACGCTAACGAGGTCAACATCGATAACTCTGTTCCCAACAGCGAAACATGGAAGGCTGTCAACAAGCTTCCCAAGAGCAAGGTCCGCTCTGTCGGTGTTTCGAACTTCACATACAAGAACCTCAAGGCTCTGATTGAGAAGACCGATCTAGTTCCTGCCGTCAACCAGATCGAGCGTCACCCTATCCTCCCTAGCAAGGAGCTCATCGCTTACGCCAAGGAGAAGAACATCCACATTACTGCCTACTCCGCCTTCGGCAACAACTTCTTCAACATTCCTCTCCTCATTACACGCCCCGAGGTTAAGGCTATCGCCGAGAAGAAGGGGGCCTCACCCGCTCAGGTCATCCTTGCCTGGAGCCAGGTCGGCGGTCACTCTGTCATCCCTAAGTCTGTCACGCCCTCCAGGATCGCAGAGAACTTCAAGGAGATCGAACTGAGCGAAGAAGAGGTCGCTGCTATCCAGAAGTTCTCAGACGAGCACCAGGGTCGCAGGAGGTACAACGTGCCATACACTGCCAACAAGCCCCGGTGGAGCATAAACATCTTCGACGAGCCTGAGGAGCAGGAGGCACCCAACAAGGTTGTGCTCTAGTTGCTACATCTCTTATCAGGTTTCCAAAAATGCATGTCTTAAGACTTGATATCTCTCTACCTCTCTGTTGTCCTCACTCATTGCTCCGCCTATGGAAGACCAGTTGTGTGCTGACTTTAATGAGCAATTCAGTCGAATCAGAAGGGTGCAGCAGGTCTACGACCAACGTGGGCATGTATACGACGTGCAGGACTCTCCATCAGGCTCTACTTCCAATCAACTATTCATTTACGTAAAAAGAGCGGCAGAGGTATCAAATGAGAACCTTCATCAGATCTTGACGCCCTGCTCACCAGGCTAGATTGCCTAACAGTCCAAATTCGACACTGTCTCAGGCTCCTCCCAAGGCGCAGTGCTTCGTCGGCGATATTTCTATTGGCTGACCGGCTTGCCAGCTCATGGGCATGCACCGCCACTGACATCGGTCCCTGTTCCTCGGCTAACAGCGGTCTAAATGCATCTGAACATGGATATCTGCATCAGTCTATATGACCACCGCGATATCCATGCTGATACAATCCAACGGGCAATGTTCCCTCTGCGTACATTCACGGAATCTACCGACTTTGTGTTCTGCCTGCATCCTGATTGACCTCCGAGGTGTGTGGCATACGGGAACTCTGATAACCTTCAATCAGCCTAACAGGTACCAGGCCCCAACGAAACCAACATCGATCACGATCCTGGCTCTTGACCAAATCTCCGGCCTCAAGATCTGGACGCGTGGCTTCACTGGCACTACCAAAGATGTAGTGCAACCACAAGGCATTCTACAGTACTTGATCTTCCTCGACGGGTACCAGGATGCTGCCAAATGACTTGTGCGACCGATGTCGAGTTCTAGAGAATATAATCGGCGAATTTGAGAAGCCGGTCCCACTTGTTGACAGCAAGCCGTACGGCGCCGATCGCTCCTATCAAGAATTCATCCCTTGTGTTTCGGTCAATAAGTCATGCAGACTATGCATCCAATTCTCCTCACTGCAACGAGCGTCTTCGTACAGTAGGCATGCCGACTTGAATCCAGATATTCAGAATCTTCTGCTGAAGTGCCGGTTCTGGTGGCATCCTGATCTCGCCAGACTGGTTGCGTATCATCGAGTGTCTCAACATGGAAAGCTCTCTTTCGTGTTCCTTCAATCAAAAGGAGCGCTGCCTCTGTCCATTGTTAACCAGGCCCAGGCGGACTACAGTCGTCTCAGGCACTGGTTTCGCAATTGCAAAGACCGTCATGAGTACTGCAGGTTACACGAGCGCAAATCAATAGCTCATCAGATCCGATTGAAAGCTATTGACTGCACAACTCGGAATATCTGCACGCTACCATCGCAAGCAGACTACACATGTTTGAGCTATGTGTGGGGATCATTCAAGGATACATCACTACACGCAAAGATCGGCACCAGTGGACGTCTAAATGATCTACCCAAAACTATCGAAGACGCCATACACGTCACCCTGCAGCTCGGTATCAACTTCCTTTGGGTTGACCGCTACTGCATAAATCAAAACAATCACGAAGAGAAACATCACATGATCAACAACATGGATCAGATATACCTCAACTCTACTTTCACGATAATTGCAGCAGAGGGAGATGGTCCCAACGCAGGACTCCCTGGCGTGTGCGGCACACCGCGAAGACCTCAACGCGTTGTGAGAATCAAGCAGCTTACGTTGATTGGCATAGAGAGCGTCTCACATTACGTTCATAATTCGAAGTGGAACACGCGTGGCTGGACATATCAAGAGATGCTGCTTTCGCGTCGCATCCTCTTGTTTACCGACACTCGCGTATACTACCAATGCCTGTCTGGTTTTGGCCTGGAAGGTGTCACAAGAACGATACTCTGTCGTAGGCAAGAACGAACCTCGAACAGCACTAGCTGGACCGAGAAAGTTCCTGGCACAAAACCCGTGTTCCCCATTCTGCAAAGTAACCTGGTCGGAAAGATCATCCTCAGTCGGCTTTCAGAGTATTTTGAGCGATCGTTGTCATTTCCAGCAGATACCGTACGAGCGGTCCTCGGCATCTTCAACGCGCTTCGGATGTCTGGTGCTTTCACGCTGAATCAGTTCTATGGCATGCCAGTAGTCCTTCATAAGGGCATTGCAAAGACCGTGACCGAAGATTTTGTTGAGCGTCTGACATGGGTCGCGGGTACCAATCGATCACCACACATTGCTGGCCCAAGACTCGGCGATGATTACGGTCTTCCCGACACGGACTTGTCGAATGTCATGCCTGGCGCAGAACTCGGCGAACGAATAGGCCTGTTCCCTAGTTGGTCATGGGCCGCTTTCAAGGCTGACTGCCCAGAGCACGAACGAATCAAAGGCATCAAGCTCATGTTCCCGGACTCACACAAGCAAGTGGATGTGAGACGAGCTTTTGACGCCGCCGACACCGGGATCAGAATCTATCATCGCGATGAACCCAAGGCTAGTCTGTCTAACTTCGTGCGGCTCCATCTCGACTTCGTCAACTATCTGCCGTTCATTGATGTCACGGCCTGGACCTGGAGTAGCCTGTTCTCGAAACAACTCCTGCAGACCTGGTTTGATTCCTGCAGCGTTTCCATACACTGCGATGACTCTCGCAATCTCGAGCTTGCTTCTCCAGTGAGGCTCACGGCTGTTCATACCATGACATACAAGACGCGAGGTCTACACGAAGAAGAGCTGCCGCGTCTCCGTGCCAACGAAACTGGCGACGGCTATAAGCTCACCAGAGTGCCATCGAATCCACACGAGCGAAGATATCATGTCAGAATGCTTCTTGCCAAGCAGGATGGCTCTCAGGGATATATGCGAGTTGGTGTCATGACTGTGGACATGATGTGGCGTAGCGACAGACCTCCTGAAGGCGTTGAAGATATACTAAATGGTATGATGCGATCGGTTTATGGTGAGGAGGAGAGCTGCTGGGAACGAAGAACCTTGCGCTTAATATGACTGCTGGTAGATTTAAGTGCCAGAGACACTACCAAGTTGTCGCAAGGCGCAGACAAGTCTTTCTTTTCGCAAAACCTGAAGGTCCCACAATTAGTAAGTGAAAAACCAGAATATCCGTAGGGGTGCGTATGTGCTTATCCACATGCATCTTGTACTGGCTTGTCTAGTATGTGTGCGTGCGTGTCAAACTGCTTCCCTGCGTGACGTAGCTTTTTCAAAACAGTATCACTATCGTCTGTTGCGTCCTCTGACCTGTCAATCATACAGCTAGCTTGCCCGTCGATCTGCGTAACAAATAGAATACGAGTACTTATTGCATGCTTGTTGCTTTGCTCGATGCACACCGCTTCCACCCACAAGATCCTCTCAAAAGAGTAATCACGCAGACGTCGCAATTAGATTGGCAGTAACTCTTGTCGTGACTTGCGTGCTCCAATCGCATACTGTTATCTCGGCGGTATCGTCAAGGTTGCTCCGGGTGACTGCCACCGCCTCATGTAGGTGAGATCTCTCGTCTGGTTTGATAAAGCATAGCTAAAGACCTGCCAGTGCATTGGAGCGTTGAGATAACAGAAGACATGGCTGCGACGAGAAATCTGGCTGAGGCGGGGAGGTTGAACGTGAAGGAGCAGGGCGAATGAGAGGGAGATCAGGAGTCGTACGTTCACGAGTCCGGCTGCGACATCTTCTATCGTAGGGCATCATTGCATTGTTGAACGATTGCTGTTGCCATGGTCGAGTACCCGTCGCTGGAACTGGAGTTGGAAAGCGCGGCCCGCCAGTTTTGCCGAGGACGCTAGTTGAGGAAAGCACGGGCCGTGCAGGAAATTCTTCGCGTATGCCAAAAAGTTTCGAGCTCTGCAGGACGGCAAGTGCAACCACCAGGTCCCTCGAAAATCCGTCGCAATGGCTCTCGTGCAGACCAACCCGGACGCTTACACTATCAAGCCAGAGGCTTCTGCCCCTGCCATCGACACCAGCGACTGGCCGCTCCTGCTTAAGAACTACAGCGACCGTATGCAGCCAGCTTAAGATAGCTTCGAAGATTCATGCTAACAAAAATTGCAGTGCTCGTACGCACGTCGCATTATACTCCCATCCCGCAAGGATGCGCGCCCCTTGCGCGTGATATCAAGTCGTACATTTCTTCCGGTGTCATCAACCTTGACAAGCCCTCGAACCCTTCTTCCCACGAAGTCGTATCCTGGATCAAGCGCATGCTCCGGTATGGTGCACGATTGCTATGGAAGGTCAGGCAGGAGGCTAACAGCGTCGCAGCGTTGAGAAGACCGGTCACTCGGGTACACTTGATCCCAAGGTCACAGGATGTTTGATCGTGTGCATTGACCGTGCTACACGTCTCGTTAAGTCCCAGCAGGGTGCTGGTAAGGAGTACGTCTGCGTCATCCGCCTTCACGACAAGCTGCCCGGTGGCGAGGCGCAGTTTGCACGTGCCCTTGAGACCCTCACTGGTGCTCTCTTCCAGCGTCCCCCGCTCATCTCCGCCGTCAAGCGTCAGCTTCGTATCCGAACCATCCACGAGAGCAACCTATACGAATTCGACAATGAGAGGCAACTTGGTGTTTTCTGGGTCAGCTGCGAGGCTGGCACCTACATCCGTACTCTTTGCGTTCACCTGGGTCTGTTGCTCGGTGTCGGCGCCCATATGCAGGAGCTGCGCCGTGTGAGGTCTGGTGCCATGGACGAGACCAAGGACTTGGTCACTCTTCACGATGTACTCGATGCCCAGTGGATCCACGACAACAACCGCGACGAGTCTTACCTCCGACACGTCATCTCTCCCCTCGAGAGCCTTCTCACAAGCTACAAGCGCATTGTCGTCAAAGACAGCTCTGTCAACGCCATCTGCTACGGTGCTAAGCTCATGCTTCCGGGTCTTCTCCGCTTCGAGAAGGGCATTGAGATCCACGAGGAAGTCGTCCTCATGACCACCAAGGGTGAGGCTATCGCCCTCGCCTACGCACAGATGTCCGCGGTCGAAATGACATCTTGCGATCACGGCGTCGTCGCAAAGATCAAGCGTGTTATCATGGAGCGCGACCTGTACCCCAGGCGATGGGGCATGGGCCCGGTTGCCACTGAGAAGAAGAAGATGAAGGAGGCTGGCACACTTGACGTAAGTTTAAAGCTGCTGAGAACTTGCGCACAATAGCTAACATGATCAGAAATTTGGCCGTCCCAACGAGAAGACACCCGCCAAATGGAACACCGAGTACAAGGACTTCAACAGGACCGACGTCGAGTCCGCACCTCTTGCCGAGACTACCTCGACCGCCGAAATCCTCGCTACCCCTGCTGTTGCGCCCACTGGTGAGGAGCCTGAGGCCACATCTGAGAAGACCAAGAAGCGCAAGCACGATGAAGAGGAGACAGCCGAGGAGAAGGCCGAGCGCAAGCGCAAGAAGAAGGAGGAGAAGGCAGCGAAGAAGGCCAAGAAGGAGAAGAGGAAGAGTAAGGCTGCTGAAGAAGACAGCGACTCCGATTGAGCAGCTGGTGCTATGTTGTGAATTATCGATTATCTCGGCCCGCCAACAGCCCCATGCTGTTGTTCGATCTACCAGCGATGTACACAACATCTGTGTGCATATTGCACATCTCACTGTTCTGGATACCTGCTCAAGTAGCATACGGAAAATCGTATTCGGGAGCCGGCGTTATTGGTTGGCATGAAGGAGTTAGGCGCGTCAAAACTTTTGCATGAAGGGCGGACGACTAGGTGTACGAACATGATTACTGCGTTGACAGACATGTCGATTCAATTCGAGGTTCTAGCTGTAAATGTCGAAGTAGAAGCTCTAAGAAACATTCACAAACTCCAGGTCCATTCAAGTTGTCACTTTATTGCAAACTAACGGCTGCTGCTAATATGGAAGGTTCTGGCGAGTTCTCTGACGTCTTCGTTGGCCTGTGCGCGCCGCCGCATTGTGGAGATCGTGAGACATTCCAATGCACTCGATCTTAAAAGCAAGCCTCATTCATGCACCACTTGCCGAGTATTTGATTGCTTTCACGCGCACACGAGATACCCTTTCCTTTTCCGTAATACTCAGTCACAATGGTCAAAGAGACTCAGCTTTACGATTCATTAGGTAGGTTCGACCCTTACATACCCCTCCTCGGCCCTGCTACACCGCAGAGCTCCCGGCTAGCTACATACACATACTAATACATCACTTAGGCGTTTCGCCTACAGCAACACAGGAGGAGATCAAGAAAGCATACCGAAAGTCTGCGCTCAAATGGCATCCCGACAAGAACAAGGACAACCCACAGGCGGCCGAGAAGTTCAAAGGTAAGGCTGAGTCCCCTCCTATTTCTAGGAATTGACACTAACTTCAATGTATAGAATGCTCGCAGGCATACGAAATCCTCTCTGACCCCGAAAAGCGCCAGACGTATGACCAATACGGCCTCGAATTTATACTGCGCGGCGGCCAGCCTGCACCAGAGGGCGCCGAGGGCCCTGGAGGCAACCCATTCGCTGGCGGCGGCGGTTTCCCCTTCGCAGGCGCAGGGGGTATGCCAGGCGGCGGTGGCGCACGGACGTATCACTTCTCGACCGGCGGCGGCGGTGCTAATGGCTTCAATTTCTCGAACCCCGAAAGCATCTTCTCCGAGTTCCTTCGCGGCAGCGGCGGTGGAATGGGCGGTGACGACGACGACTTGGGCGGCTTCGGTGGTTTCGGTATGGGCGGTATGCCTGGTGGTATGGGAGGCTCGCGCGGTGGCCGAGGACCGGGCGGACGCTTCTCGGGAGGCAGGAGAGCGCCTGAGCCTGAAGTCACCGTGGTCGAGAAGCCGCTCGCGGTCACACTCGAGGAGATGTTCAATGGCACAACAAAGAAGCTCAAGATCAAGCGGAAAACGTACGACCAGGCCACCGGCAAGCAGAGCACACAAGACCGGATCCTAGAAGTGCCCATCAAGAGAGGCTTGAAGGCTGGCAGCAAGATCAAATTCTCAGACGTCGGCGATCAGGTCGAGGGCGGCACACAAGATCTCCACTTCGTCGTCTCAGAGGTAAGCCATCTTTTTCACATACCCACTAGGTTGAAAACAGAACACTAATGAGCAGCAGAAACCCCACACCCTCTTCACCCGAGAAGGCGACGACATCAAGCGCACCATCGAACTCGACCTCAAAGAAGCCCTGACCGGCTGGCGCCGCACAGTACAAACCATTGATGGCAAACAACTTAGTGTGGGCAGCGGCGGGCCCACAGGGCCTACATGGACGGAGCGGTACCCAAACTTGGGCATGCCGAAGAGTAAGAAGCCTGCTGAGCGGGGCGACTTCATCGTTGGGGTCAAGATCAAGTTCCCCACCAGCTTGACGAGCCAGCAGAAAGAACAACTGAAGGCGATTTTGTAATTTTTGCTACATGAGCGGTTGGCGTTGGCGGTGTCCTGATTTGACGGGTGTCGATTCGAAATCCGATGATCTTTCTTTCGTATGTTTATATTGGAGCGTTGCAGCAAGCGGTTTGGAGCAAAAGAAGACGAGTGTAGACGATAAGATGACTAACGAACAATTCATTGCATATCACGACACCTCACTCAACACCCTGCATCCTGATCATGGCAGCTTGAGTTGATGTTCACCATGCGCAGATGTTCGTGGGGAATATCATTCCCAAAAGTGAATTGCTGGCATGTCCTCAGGCTTACATCGAATTGCACATGATTACTGTTACCGCTTGGCTACACCCTTTGCATATGGTTCCAACTCTTGCTACAGCCTCAAGCAACAGTCCCATATATGCATACACAACAACCAATCGCACGTATGACAAAGAGCAGATCAGAATTGAGTCAAAACTTTGTAATGCTATATAAATATATAAGTTAAGCTATGAAAAGAATCATTCGTAACCTCGAACGCTCTTAGATATTGACATTACCCACATGAGGCACGAAGATGGTCTGCTGTCCACCCGCTAGTGTGCTCTCATCACGATCGTATGTCCTGGTGTTGGGCTCCAAGAGGCTTCCCTCCTTAGCGCCCAGCATGCCCCTAACCTCAATCCCCTTGTACGACTCATTCACGCCGTTGGATCCACTGACAACATTCGACGCACCAGGCACCTCAAGCGACCTCCTCCCCGTCGCGCCAAGATTCGTGCTCCCATCAACGTCCGGCCAAAACGCCTCCTCCGCATCCAGCGTCGCCTGCCACACCGCATCAGCCCTCGTCTTGATTTCCTGCCACCTCTGATCCTCGCGTCCGACAGCCTCGCCCACGCCCTCATTGATAATACGTTCGAGTGTCTCGACGAACATCATAAAATTCTTATTCGACCAGTTGGGAATGAACTCCTTCCTCATAGCGCCGCCATCAAGATCATTGGAGTAGTCCATGGTCGCGGGATTCGGGGATCGTGATCGCGAACGGCCGCCATCAGCCGAACGCCTGCGGTTTTGTTTCTGCGCCCAGCTCCATGCTTCATAGTACACTTTCTCGGAGCTGAAGAGGCAGACTGCGCCCTCAAGCCAGGGAAGAAAGTCGTTCGGTCGTTGGGAGGAGAGCTGCGAGAAGAGCGCTTCAAAGCGTTGCACGCCCAAACTTTTCTGGCTCGGGGACAGTGTTGGGACGCTAAGGTTGTAGGCGGCGGTCATCTCGTCGAACCACTCAAACTCCCTCTTCACGTTCTTGATTGCGGCGTCTAGCCACCGCAGTAGGCGCGATTCGATGGACTCGACATCCACAGTTGTAGCTGTTGCGCGTGTTGCTTTGATTGTCTGCTCGACAATGCGGACCAGGTTCTCAGCCAAGGAGATGTAACCTTGAATATAGAGACGGTCGTTTGCAATCCATTCTGCGATGAGCGGCTTGGGGAGTTGACCTTGAGCAGCGCACGCGAGGAAGGGCGCAGTGGTCGTGCGTCTCAATTGCGGGATGCTAATCGAAAGGAGGTGCGTTGTTAGGGCCCATGGCATATCTGTGGGGACGATATTCGCCTTTGAGATGAAGGCTCCGGGATGGTGTTCTACCATCTTGCCTACGAGGCCTTGAATCTGAATTCTTGGGTCTTTGAGAAGTTCCTGGTGGAGACTATGTGGAAATTTGAAGGTGTTGAGCTTGTATGCAGCTCAGCGGGCAGTCATTTGATGTCTTTAACCCGGAGTCTTTGCCGTCCTTATATCCCTCACCCTGCTACCCCGCCAAGTCCAGAAATCTTGAAGTTCCGCACCACCGCATAGACTCAAGAGACACCAAGCCTTAAACCACAGAGCCTGATCAGTATACATGACGTATATCTTGGCGGCAGTTGTTCCGTTCGCGTGCGTATGGTACGCGCCGAGGGTTCTAGAGTGTGCCTTCGGCTCTAGACCTGATATAGCGACTTTTTAGCGTGCATTGGTTTAGGCGGGATACTTGGCGATAAAGGTTGATGTGAGGCTTAGTGTGGCGAGATTTTGAGAGCATGGCGGAGTCGCTTGGCGGAGAGACGATGACGCCACCGGCTCCTGAACTTGCTAGAGGTTTCCGTGGCGCGCCGTGGTGTGAAATGCTGCGTACAACATCAGGACGCAGGAAACAAAGTCCATCTGGTGTCATCAAGAGGAGGCAACTAAGGCGCTCTCGTAGCTACAGATACAGAAAGGGCATACACTGTAGTTACAGAAATTCGTTATGTCATGTACGTGGAGGCCAATGGCTCATGCAACGTCGTCTCGACACCAGCAAAAACTCACAACAACAACGACGACAAGTCCACCTCAATCAAGAGCAGCTCGGCGACGTGGTAGTGGAGCAACTATATGATTTAGTCATGTGATGATCAAGCATGGAGGCAGTCACCTACTTTGCGCGCCTTCTTGGGCTCCTCAACCACGACCTTAGCCTCACCCTCAGCCTCTGATGCCTCCAAATCTGATGCCCCCAACTCCGACTCCGACTCCGAGTCAGCCTCAGCGCCGGGAGCAGTCATGGACTCGTCGTCAGATCCGTTCATGAACGAGGCAATTATCAGATCCTCGACTAAACTGGTTGGACACGAACAAATGCAACGATAGCCAGAATCTAGGAGGGTTTCACATGCGGTACTAGTCGAACGCGTCCGGGGCAACCTCAGTCGTGGAGGGCTCTGCAGCCAGCGATGAGTCGGCGACGGTGCCCTTTGTTGACCCCAAGGGGGCTTCCTGGAGCTTGAGGAGAGGGAGAGGAAGGCGTCGGGCCAAGTGGAGAGGACGGAGGGGGTGAGGAGAGGGAACAGGAGGACGGAGGGGCGGCTTCAAGGATTCCTGCTAACAGCGTTAGCAAAACTACAAGTTGCCTCAGAGGTCTTTACTCACGTTCGCGAGGTGTGTCGACCTCTTCTGCGACAGGCAGGAGAGGAGCAGAGACTTCAACGGCAGTGACAGGGGAGGAAGGCGCCGGCGAGGTGTTGGGCAGGGGGGAGTCTATGAGCGTCAGTATCGCGCCAGTCCATTATTGCGGCTACACATACCTGTATGCGGCGAGTACCTTCCACACTTTGGAGGCCAGCCGGTCTTCTTGCTCTTCGCAGAGCTCTGCAACGGTTCGCAAAAATGCGCCGGATCTTTATCCCGCTGCTCCTTTGATAGAACGAACGGAGTCTCCCTTCGCTGTGGGGTCTCAGGAGGAGGAAGTACTGGACGAAAGCGGTTCTTGGAGACCCAGAGATCGCTCTTCTTGAATTTGCTGATGATCTGCCAAAAGAGGACAACCAGGCCGCAGAAACAGAAACACTGCTTGAATATGATACTGAGGAACGACTTTTCAAGCTCATACTCGCCAACGGTCAACTTGCCCTCGTTTGAAGGATGGTACTTGGCGGCCAGGACCTTGACATCCAATCCGGGTATATTTTGGTAGGGAGGTTCAAGTCGACACGAAAGTGGGAGCGATGAAGGTAGGGCCGAAAATTGTTGTTGACAGTTTGGTGAATGATCGTAGGCGGGCTCACTTCCCATCTGTCCCACTTGTCAGCTTTGGCGAGTTGTGCAGCGATATGGCGGTCATGAGCTTCTCGGGCTTGCTTATCGGGCTTGCTTCTCATGTTCGATCCGGGCGCATTCTTCCTTGACGCCGCACCAGTATGCGTCGACTCGTTCTTGGATGAGCTGCACATGTAAGGCCTTGGCCTGGCGGAGACAGTGCGGAGTTGGGAGCATGCAGTCAGCCTAGGTGAGAGCAAAGTTGGCCTCCGGGTCTGTGGCGAACCAGGCGTAGTCGTTGGCGACAGCCCAAAAAAGCTGCGAAGATATGGGTAATCCAGTTCATAGTGAGTCAGATAGCAAGAGAGTGCCTTCAAAGGCGGTGGTAAGGAAGACAGGAAGGGACAGGATGGTCTAGAAGTAGTCGCAGCAGCGAAGAACGGCTTGATGGTGGCTTGTGTGTCCGAAAGGACTCGATCTGTAAAGCTAATGTGGAGAGTGGGACGGAGGAAGCTGGCGAGAGTTGCGCTATTTCTTTTGTTATTTCGAGCGAATGACAAGACACGATGGGATTGGTGATACGTAAGAGTGTGCACAGTGAAGTGAAAGAAGTCACAGCAAAATGCCATCAACAAAGTTAAGATCCACCCACTTGTTATGATTACAACACACTTTGCCCATGAGACTTGCACAATGTAACTGAGCCGGATATTTGAACTGTAGTATTGGTTGTAAAGCTACCTGTTCAGCATCGTTCACACGCGCTACCATGCTGCTCATTGCCAGCCATATCTGCCGCGGCAGACGTAGCCACTGTATGTATCGATGGAAAACTGTGCTGAGTTGCTTGCTAGCTAGGAGGCGACCATACATACATGTCCTGAGACGTGCTAGTCTAAGGTAGTCAGCAGAGGTGACGATCAAGGCCTATAGGACCGACTTGCACCGCAACAATATCTACCCAACCGTCTTGTGAGACCCGGTGTGGAAACTTATAAAATGATCATTGTCAAGGTATTCAAATTCGCCAAGCTAATACAGTTGCAATCGTCTCTGAGAAGACGAGCTGCTATCAATCTCAGACCTCATCCTCAGTTTCGGCGCTGTCAGCCACATTGATTACTGCGTCGAAGAGCATAGAGTCCTCGTGAAGGAGCTCAGCCTTAATATTGGGTGTCGTCGCCTTCTTAGGCTTGGAGACGCGCGCGCCCTTGACGACTGCTGAAGTGATCAGAACGTAGGGAGGTTGTAAGGTCTTGTGCAACTCACAGGTCTTGACGGGACTGTCGTTAACATTCTTAGTCTTCTTGGCCCTAGAGGGAGTGTTGGCTGGGCCAGTGCGACCGGTAGCCTCCTCCTTTAGAGCGGCGGCTGCCTTCTTAGCCTTGCGCAGTTGACCTTCAACGGCGTCGTAGGTGGCGCCCTGGCCGAAGAGACGAGCGACCTCGTTCATGTCAAGCTGGGAGCCGTAAGTACATCTTCAAAGCCTTAAACTATCATTGGAGCTCGAAGACTTACGTTGGAAGACACAGCGATAACAGCGGCGAGCAGACGATCCTTCGCACCAGATTCCTTCCATTGGATGGCCATGGTCGTTGTCGATGACGAAGCACTGTCTTCGATTAGTGTAAGTCCAAGCAACAGATATAGTTGACAGGGTAAGCTCATGCGAGCTTGTATGCAATTTGGGTGGTAAATAGCAATTGAGATGCACAAACTGTAAGTGCAGGAAGAGCTCCGGAAGCGTGCGTGGCAAGCCGTAAGGTGAGGTGCACAAGCTTGAACAACAACTGCATGCAAAGAACAGTCGCCTGAGCATGTCATCTCGGGGGTGTACATGAGACTTACCGAGGAAGGTGCGAAGACGGAAGCTTACTTATATGTGTTGAGGGGTCGAGATGCTGGAGTGCGGTATCAACGAGCGACGAATAGAGCTGGGGAGAAGGTGGTGGGTCCTTGTAAGCGCAAAGGGGTTCTGGTTGTGAGGAAATCCAAGTCGCGAGGGGGAGTGGACAGATGGCGGCCTAAAATCTTTGAAGAGATGAAGTGAAGGTGAGCGATCTGCAACGGTACACCACAGCACGCCACGTCCCTAGACGTAAGGCCTTCTTATGTATCGCTTTCCTGTACCCTGCTGTTAGCGGTGGCACGTTGATCTGCTGCAAGTGTACATGGTGTCAGCAATCTGAGCTTTTGGGGTAGGATGTTCTCGTCAGGATCGTGCTTGGGTATACTGATGCCTACTAGGAAGCTTATGCTTTTGTCTTCTTGTCCTTACCGCCGTCCCACTCTCGTTTCCCCTTGGCATCAGCCTTATGCCTCTTGGCTTCTTCCAGCGGATCAATGACCAGCAGATCCTCCTCGTTCTTCCTCTTCCACTCCAGATTTTTTCCTAATCTATCTTTTGCGAAGCTGAGAGAATGTGACATCCACCCTGCATCATCGTCTGACTCTTCGTCTTCATCCTTGTCCCATGCCTTACATGACTGGCACCCAGCGATGAAATGCAGGTCACAGACCGCCTCTTCCTCTCCGTCTTTGCCGCCGTTGGCATCGTCATCCTTCATCTCAACATCACCTGAAGCGACAATATCCTTATTTTTCGGTAGCGTTGCTGGCTCTGATGCCTCCAATTTTGACTTGAACTTCGACAGTATGTCAAGTGTAGCTTGTTCCTGCCCGGCATTGCCGCCGCCGCCGCGCTTCCTCCCTCGTGTCGTCGATGTTGGCACCATAGACTCAAGCAAGGACTTCTTCTTCGTTTGTTCTGCGTGTTGAGGACCGGCATTGCGCTTCATCGAAGCCTTGAGTTCGGCAATTTGTGCGTTGACGCGGTCAATTTTGGACTTCTTTTCTGACTCCGGGGAGAGCGCTCGTGGTGGAGGTGATCGTGCCTTTTTGCGGCACGGTGACACGGGTGTTGCGGCTTTTGTTGGCCTTGTAGACGGCGATCTTGATGGCGACTTCCTGGATGGTTTGCGGATGGGTATGGCTTTTAATTCTGCGGCTTTCGGTGCAGACATCTCCTTTGTTGCTGCTGGCAGCTCCTCTCCCGCGCTGATAAGCTTCGTATTAAATTTTGCCTTCTTCAGTACAGGTGCCATATCCTCCCCGTCTTCTGCACCGAAGCTCAGGACGTTCTTTCCGGCCTTCCTCTTGGGCTTCTTCGTTTTTTTTGCCTCGGGCTCTGTTCGCTGTACTACCCTCTCCCGCTTGACCATGTCCTCAAAGGGATTGAGAATAATTTCAGTCCCTGTAATCTTGCTTGGGTACAGTGGGCGATCCTCACTGCCCTCCGCAATGTCTGCCTCGGCCATCTTCATCAAGTTGTAAACTGTGTCACCTACTACCCTGCCAAACATGGTGTTCTTGTCCTGCAGCTCTGGCGTTGCCGCCAAAGTAAAAAAAAACTGGCTACCATTGTCATCTTTCCTTCCTGTATTTGCCATACCCAGCAGGCCTCGCCTTGTGTACTTCAGCCGACTGTGAAATTCGTCTTCAAAAGGCTCGCTGTCATAGCTGCTCTCTCCACCCTGACCGGTTCCTGTTGGGTCTCCTCCCTGAATGATGAACCCCTTAACGAGACGGTGGAACACGGTATCGTCGTAGTAGCCATCAAGACACAGCTGCAGGAAATTGCGCGAGGTTTTGGGAGTCTGCTTTGCGAAAAGCTCGATTTCAAGATCGCCGCGCGTGGTGTGGAGGAGGACTTTGGCCGTCGGATTCGGCTCGAGATTGTATGTCGCGCTCATCTTGGCGACTCGTGTGCGTACTTGAAGGTGTTTGGCGCAAACGCATCGATTATGAATGTCGTGTTGCACATCGTGACGGTGAGCCGCGGCAGAACCGCAAGCGTTGGCTTTTCTGCTCTAGCGCGCAAATTGTTAGCGTGACGACGTCACTGGCTACTGCTATCTTCTATCCTGCATACCAGGAGCTATCGACAGTATTCGCATCTCAACAAACGCAGCTGACATGCAGACACATCGGAGATAAATTGACTCCTACGACCAACGCAGTCTCTCTTCCCCTCCACCTTCCCCCTCGTCTTGGTTCAGGCGTTCGACTTCGCGAATAATTGATCAAGATGTTGCCCTACATTAATGCGCGTAAGTCGTATGCGTACTCGAAATGAAGACGTCTACTAACCATTAGCGTAGCCTTTGATTATGTCGGCAGCTCTTTGGGAGCATCAGCAGACGAACGTGAGCATTTCCCAACGGACTTACACGTTGCATTCTGACTTCTTGACAGTCAAGCTTGTGTTCTCGTTCTACCTCTCCTATCCACTAGCTGGGCTTCTCAAGCGTATTCCAGATAAAGCACCATGGCAGAAGAACGCCTTCATCATAGCGTAAGCTCTTTAATCCTTGTGTCAAAATAGCGACGACTAATATCGTAGTGTGGCCATGTTTTACCTCGTTGGTCTGTTTGATATGTGGGCAGGTCTACGTACCATCTTCATCAGCGCTGTCGGCGCGTACGTGATTGCATCCAGGATCGATTCGCCCTATATGCCTTGGATTGGATTTGTGTTCTTGATGGGACACATGTCCATGAATCACATCATTCGCCAAAGCGTTAATGATTCGTCAGCGGTTGACATCTCAGGTGCACAAATGGTCATGGTCATGAAGCTCACCGCATTTTGTTGGAATGTTCAGGATGGCCGTCTTCCTGAAGCCGAGCTCTCGGGCTTCCAGAAGGAGCACGCTGTGAGGAGCATGCCCAGTATCCTGGATTATGCCGGCTATGTACTGTTCTTTCCAGGATTCATGGCGGGGCCTGCATTCGACTACTGCGATTACAACCAGTACATCACCACTACCATGTTCAGACTTCCTCCAGGAATCGATCCATCAAAGGCGCCGCCAACGAGGAAGCAGCGCAAGATCCCTCGCAGCGGCACTCCAGCTGCCATTAAGGGCTTATACGGAACGCTTTGGATCGTTGCTTTCCTTAAGTTCTCTGGCTGGTACTACCCTTCCTTCTACCTGAGCGACGAGTACATGCGATACGGTTTCCTGCGAAGAGTCTGGCAGCTGTACATGCTGGGTCTTACCACTCGCATGAAGTACTATGGTGTTTGGAGCCTCTCTGAAGGTGCCTGCATTCTCTCTGGCATTGGCTACAACGGCATTGATGTTAAGACTGGGCGCGCCAAATGGGACCGCCTCACCAACATCAGACCTATCGCCATCGAGACCGCTCAGAATACACGCGCATTCTTGGGGGAATGGAATATCAACACCAACCAGTGGTTGCGCAACTACATGTACCTTCGTGTCACACCGAAGGGACAAAAGCCCGGCTTCGGTGCTACGCTCGCCACATTCGTCACTAGCGCTTTCTGGCACGGCTTTTACCCTGGCTACTACATGGCATTCGTTCTGGGTGCCCTTCTCCAGGCTGCTGCAAAGAGCAAGTACTCGAACCTCCTGCTACAGATATCTTACTAACTATGTTAGGTGGTCGCCGTCTGGTCCGTCCTCTCTTCCTCGCTGCCGATGGCAAGTCGTCTTTGTCCACCAAGATCTATTACGATGTCTTCACCTTCCTTCTTACGCAGCTGGCGTTCTCCTTCACCGTTGCTCCATTCATCCTCCTTGGCTTCTCGGACACTCTGAAGGTCTGGTCGCGCGTATACTTCTATACCCTTATCGGTGTCGCCGCTTCCTTTGGCCTCTTCTCTCGTAACTTACCCTTCCGCAAGCAGCTGCAAGAACGCCAATTCGCCCGAGCAGTCCCAGCATCTACCGTCGACACGGACGTATCCAATATCGAGCAAATTGCCAAAGAAGAGATAAAAAAGGACAACCTTTCCAGGACGAATTCGATGGCCAGTACTGCCAGCAGTAAAAGGGCACCTACTCTCGGTATTGCTGACGATCCGGAGGCGGAGCTTGATGCTATTGTAGCCCAAGTCAAGCGCGAGATAGCAGAACGAAAGAGACGCGGAAGCGCGCTTCAGGGCTTCGATGTCAAGACAGCAATTCAGGAGAAGATCAAAGAGTTCAAGAAGAAATGAGCAGATGTACGCGCCAAGCACCCACCATGCAGGCTACAATGGTCAACACACATCAGCAGGAGCACCACTGCCCTGTAGTCGCGGAATGGATGCGTCGAGTACGAACTCGACCCGTGTTCTCGTTCTGAGCTGCAAGATGCCATATCAGATACATGCCAGTACAGTGGCCTTTTTACATGAAATATCACAGCTACCAATATACCAACCTATACATCACATATACTCAAGTGTTAAATTTGCGGCATTGTCTCATGTCTCCATCAGTCCGCAGCCCGTGAGGAGTGTCCAGAAGAGATGTACGCATGAAGCAGTGCGGCATTGATGATTAATGGAGGTCCAACAGATGCTTCTCCAGCCAGTAGCGTGGCCGCGATCACTATGGCATGAGGAGCTGTGACTCAGTCGTTCGGGCCGTGAGCCGGTGGGTAATACGGTCTCCTTTCTTCCGGAGCTTCAATCTATCGCAGATGGTCAGCAAACTGCATTCTTCATATTTAGCTTGGTGCTTCGAGTCGTGAACGAGCGCCTGAAGGGAGCGCCTGAAGGAGCCCTGCCATTGCAAGCAACATCCGAGTCGCGCGGCAAGTCTTTCGCATGAGCTCGATCGCCGTCAAGGATTGATATCAAGGGCCATCCTGCACAATTGCTCAGTTGTACCCAACCACCTTGCTTAGGCTCCAGCTTGGCAGACTCTGATAGTGGTCGTGTTTGCTGAATCGTGATCTACAGCATTGATGATCACACGAGTAGATGTGCGCGCGTGGTCTCAGGCTTTCGTACACATACGATATCACGCCTCGGATCTGTTTATGATTCTCAGGCCTTTGGTCGAGTCGATTTGGTGCATGGCAACGAGCTGTTCGGCGACAGCGCTGAGGCCGCTGAGATGAGACTTTGATTCTAGAAGCAAGGATTAAATGAGCTATCTTGTTGGGCCGACTGTACCCTATAGATGGATTGCCTTATACTCGCCATCAGTAAACCTAAGACGCGCAACCTTCTCGGATCATGGTGATGAGCCTCACCTACGGAATTGACTTTAGTTGCCGGCTAAGTTTCGGAGGGCCACAACGGACGCAGGGTAGAGCCTGTACGCGGAACGTTTATCTTGATGCCGTCGTCCGTTAGTGCGCACAAAGGCTGTGTCATCTCTGCTCGAGACAACGCCGATGCAAGAGCTGCCGCCAGCTAGCGAGCAGGTAACTTCTGTCACCCAGAGATGCCGCATGCAGAGCATGTTGACGTTTTTGACTTCCGCATCCGTTTCCTACCGAGACACGCGTCGCGACATCCGGCGAACAGGGGAGGCATTTACGCAAAGCGAGCCTGGACTTCAGGATCTTCGATCAAAGTCGGTCCGAAATCGATTCGCGACAACCGTGTCTGTGTGGTGATCTGCAGGGATCCCCAACAACGTGCAAGCCTCCAAGTCCACTCCACGTGCAGCACCGCAAGCAACACTTTCATCAATCTCGGCAGGGCTTCGCATTTTGCGCCATTCCCAGGATGCTGGATCCTAAGGCAGACGGTTCCCGCTTGTGCAGCTCGCCTTCCGTTTTCGCCGAAGACATTAGCTCGAGGCAGTTAGATGGCCGCGAGTGTGCAGCTGCACACCATAGAATTGCAAGCCCCGAAGCGTGCCGTTGCCACCAGAACAAAATCTACTGCAGCCGTAACGTGTGGCTGACCGGAATGTGTACTCGGATTGGAAGGGGATGGCAACGGGGCGCATATCCACCTGCCAACAACGATGGGCCTAGCAGAAATGCCAACCGCGTCAAGGTGTCAAGTTGGCAAGGATGGTACTGCACACGTTGAGCTCCTAATGCCCCAAGATATAGTACAACATTGGCACGGTGTCATGTCTGATGCTCCAGGTATTAAGGCCCTTTTACTGCACTGCGCGCGGCTCCACCGGCAGACATGGCTCTCCTTCTTCCCCGCACACTGTGATCTTCCTTGGGACACTTTTGCTTCTGTTTATGATCTCGTGTAGATCTGTGCAGCGTATGATTGTACCTATCGCACTTGGAGGCTGCAGGGTTAAGCAAGCCTGCTTATCGCAATCATGGGCAATCCCGACAATGGACCGTTGATCGTGGGGATCACATGGTGGCTGACATTCCTGTGTGGAGGGTTCCTGGGGCTACGCGTATACGCAAAGCTGAGTCGAAGGCAAGGTCTGTGGTGGGATGACTGGATTCTCATATTTTCATGGGTTGGTACCAACGTTCTCGGCAGTGATCACATCCTGACATACTCCAGGTCCTATTGCTCATTGAAGCTATCATAACACAAATAGGCCAGCTGCTGGGTTTTGGAAAACGAACTGTCGACATCGACCCCAATAACATCTTAACTGTCGCCCTCTGCACATCGATAGGTGCCTCGGTCTCCTGCTTCGCATCAACATTCTCGAAAATCTCTTTCGGCGTAACACTCCTCCGACTGACCACCGGAAAGATCAGGTGGACCGTCTGGTTCTGCGTAGGCACGCTCTTCCTCTTCATGCTCCCGTCCGCCTTCATCACCTGGATCCGATGCACACCCACCGCAAAAGCATGGAACCCCACGCTTGAAGGACACTGCTGGAGCGCCGTCATGACCGTCAACTACGGCATCTTCAACGCCGCCTGGTGCGCAGTCGCCGACTTCTACCTTGCCCTGCTCCCCTGGACAGTGCTCTGGGGTCTGCAGATGCGCACGCGCGAGAAGATCGGCGTCGGCATCGCTATGAGCATGGGACTCTTGTACGTCCAGCATGCCCAACATTCCCAACCGTCTCACTACTAACACAACCAGGGCCGGCGTCTGCGCCATCGTAAAAGGCGTCTACATCATCCAACTGCGGGAAGCAGACTTCTCCTACAACGGCAAGGACGTCACCATCTGGACCGCTGTCGAAACCGCCGTGGCCATCATCGGCGCCTCGATCCCCGTGCTGCGTGTCTTCTTCCGCGAGCAGGTCTCGTCGTACAGCAATTCCCGCGGCCGCTCTGCCGCACCCTCGACGTTGAAACGCACCCCGGCCACGACGGCGACGGCGCGCCACAGCATCGCGCTGAACGCCCTGGGGCCGAGCAGCAAAGAGGGCGTCTGGACGAGGATTGAGCCGATTGACGAGCGCAGTGCGGATGCGGATGCGCGCAGCAAGGGCAATCTGGGAGCGCGGCGCAGTGATGAGGAGATTGCAACTACGACTGGGGGGCCGGGGGATGCAGGGAGTCAGGACGGCATCTGGCAGACGACGACTATTACGCACCAGGTTGAAGAGCGGAAAGGTGGACGAGATGGGAGGGGGAAGAGATGGCTCCGTTGATTGGGAGGGCGATGAGTGTTTCTCTGCTCCTATGAAGGTGTTTGACAGCGTATATATCCTGGGATCGGCGTTTGGGTTGGTTTGGCCGAGAGCCAATGCAGACGAATAGTGCGATCGGATGAGGTCGTGGACAAGTTAATTTTCTCCATCTATGCATGTCACGTCTATGGCTGATCCACGCTCCATCTCAATTCGATTGTCCTCTTGTCCATACGCCTCTTTGTCACCGCCGCCTCAAGGAATGATCTTCTTTGTGAATACAAGTACTCATAAATCCGAAGACTTAATCGTTTATCTGCGCATCCTTTACTCTTGACGGTCCCAAAGTTGTTGGTGTTGCTTCGTAGTTGCTGTTCACACATGGCCTTCTCCGCCTTCCACTGCTGTTCTCCGACCGTGCTGGGCCCTAAGTCGGTCGTGGCGTTTGCGTCAACACTCCAGTTTCAGCTGTGCACAGGGCGCGGCCAAGACATTTGTTGAAGCGATTTGTATTCGTCCTCGTCGACACCGAGCTGTCGATCAGAATGGTAGTACAAGAGGCAAACATTGTTCTCAATGAGACCGCACGCCCAACCCAACATACAAAGTGGTGCCACGCCGCAAACGCCAATCCAGTCCGCCACCAAAAGCCCGTCGGTGCCTCGCGTCTCGCCCGACGCAAAGGATGCAGTGCTTCGCATCTTGAGTGCGCAGCAAGCTTCACGAGCCCCCAGATCCAAGCATGGGTATCTTTTCCAACCCCCTCTTCCAGAGCACCTCAGACTGGCGCTCCCCATGCTGCGCGCAGTCGTCGCGCGAGCTGGATGTCTTTTTGCTGGATGGTGACGCGCTTGGCGTGGATTGCGCAGAGATTCGCGTCGTGGAAGAGATTCACCAGGAACGCCTCTGTGGCTTCTTGCAGCGCGACGAGCGCTTGCGACTGCCACCTGTTCGGCCCGTCGTCACCAGATACGCCCTGTGCAATCTCTCTGACCTGCGTACTGTTAGCCATGCCCTCACGAAATCCCTCTCCCACGAATACGGATCCCCTCATCCACGAATAAGGATCCTCTCATCCACGAATAAGGATCTTCTCATCCACGAATAAGAATTCCCCTCATCCACGAATAAGAATCCCCCTCATCCACGAATAAGAATCCCCCTCATCCACGAATAAGAATCCCCCTCATCCACGAATAAAAATCCCCTCTCTGCACAACTCTCTCCATTCCTCGCGCTTCTCCTCTGCCACCCACACCGGGGAATCACTCACCAATCTCTGGAACGGCAGCTTCAAAAGCAGCAAGTCCGTCGTCTTCTGATACCTCTTGATCTCGCGCAGGGCCACAGTGCCGGGCTTGTATCTCTTCGTGCGCTGCGGCGCCGGGCCCGGCGCACCGAGTCTCTTCCCGCTCTCCTTGCGCCCGCCGGTCGATGCGCGTCCGCCGCGCGAGGGGCGTGCTTTGTTCTTTCGGCCGGGCGACTTCGCGGCGGGTGATCTGGGCGGCATCGCGATGCAGTATCCAAGGGTTGGTGTGGAGGTGGGAGCTTGGGCGCGTCGGGTCGCGTCGGGTCGCGTCGAGGAAGCCGTGCAGGAGCGCGCTTATGAAGGTTCCGAGCGCAGGTGTCGGCGACGGCGATGCGAGCAGCAGTATCAATAATGGGCGTACGGGTGCGGGGAACGCGCGCGTGCGGACGTGCGTTGCTCTTCTACTGTGCCCGGGTCGAGGGGGCTGGAATGGTGGCAGGAGCGAGCTTGTGCGCACGGGACACAGCCACAGGGAGGTGCCCTCCGATCTAATCTAATCTAATCTAATCTAATCTGATAGCATCTAATCTCGACTTGGCGTTTGGTTACGTAGCCTTTGGAGCTTCGGACCACCGCTGACGATGCTGGTGAGGTGGCAGCAATCCGCAGTTCGCTTGTTCTTTTCACTACTTGTATTGACGTTTACTGCAAGCTGAAGTATTGCCTGCTGCGTCCGAATCCACACCTCTCTGAAAGTTGCTCATACACAGTACATCCCAACATGGCACAGGTGCTGCAAGGTGGGGACGGCATGATGGGTGGTTTTCCGCTGGAGCAGTGGTTCTACGAAATGCCCGTGTGCACGCGATGGTGGATGACGGCGGCGCTGAGCGCGAGTGTGCTGGTCCAATGTCACATCATCTCGCCGTTCCAGCTGTTCTACAGCGTGCGGGCCGTGTTCTTCAGGAGCCAGGCATGACAGCTCCATTTCCACCAGAGAAGCACTGCAGCTGCTAATGCAAAGACAGTACTGGCGCCTCGTGACAACCTTCTTCTACTTCGGTCCGCTGTCGCTCGACCTCCTCTACCACATCTTCTTCCTCCAGCGATACTCGCGCCTCCTCGAAGAGAGCTCCGGACGCTCACCTGCGCACTTCTCGTGGCTCCTCACGTTTGCGTCAACACTGTTGCTATGCATTGCGCCTATATTCAGCATGGCCTTCTTGGGGTCGGCGCTCTCGAGCACCCTCATCTACATCTGGAGCCGCAAGAACCCGGATACCATGCTCAGCTTCCTCGGACTGCTGGTCTTCAAGGCGCCGTATCTGCCTTGGGTTCTGCTCGGCTTCAGTGTCGTCATGCACGGAACGGTGCCCAAGGACGAGATGTGCGGTATCGTTGTCGGACACAGTAAGTTCGCTGTGATTATTGACCACTTATGAGACTAACAGTCCCAGTCTGGTACTACTTCAACGATATCTTCCCTCCGCTTCACAATGGCCGCAGCCCCCTCGATCCTCCAGCATGGTGGATTCGCCTGTTCGACGGTGCCCCGCCGCCCGCAGAGGAGACTCACGACGACGATGCAGCAGCTGACCACGAGCGGAACCCCAACGAGGCCATTCCTGATGCTGTTCCGGCACACTAAATATCTGTACATACAACCACCCATACATCTGGCGTTTGGCGACCACGTTAGTTTGAAGATACCCTACCTTGCGCAAATGAAAGATTTCCCCTTCTATTACGTCTCGTAGTCTGTATTACTAGACCGCCACAGACTCACGCATCGCCACGGTCGACACGCCGCTCATTATTATCTCCATATTTTGCTCCGAACAGCCTGCTTGGAATGGCCAATCACTTTCCACACGTTCCTGCCACACATTGGCCAGATCCGTTAGATGCGCCAAGCTCCTGCCTAATCCGGGTGGCACCCCGCGGGACCTGCATACCATCGCTCGTTTCACGTCCGTGATACCCCAGATCTTGGAAGAAAGCGCGTGGCGATGGACGGACGTGGCCGATATCGTTGATAAGTGGTCGCACTGACAGTATTTAGTTGCCGTGGAATGGTATATATTAAGCTATGCCCAGACTTTTATTTCCTCATTGACTCGCATCGTTCGCTGCTCAAAATGGTCCACTTCAAGTCTACTGTTCTGGCTGGTATGGCTGCGGCTCCCTCTGCGTATGCATGGGGTTCGCTCGGTCATACGACTGTTGCGTACATCGCACAGAACCTCGTCTCGCAGGATACCAAGAAGTTCGCCCAGCGTATCTTGAACGATACCTCGGCATCGTACCTTGCCAACGTAGCCACATGGGTACACAGAACCTCAGCTGTTGATACAATTTCCCATACTAACAGCGACCCAGGCCGACAGCTACCGCTACACCGCCGAAGGCGCCTTCAGCTCACCCCTGCACTACATCGACGCCCTGGACTCGCCCCCCACATCCTGCGGAGTTAACTACGAGCGTGACTGCCCCGAGGAAGGCTGCATCGTGTCCGCCATCGCTAACTATTCCACCCGCGCCGTCACCCAGTCCGTCGGCCTCACTGAGCAGCAGAAAGCGCTTAAATGGGTGATCCACTTCGTCGGCGACATTCACCAGCCCCTGCACGTCGAGAACCTGGAAGTCGGCGGCAACCTCATCAACGTTACCTTCAACGGCGCCCGAACCAACCTGCACGCCGCATGGGACACGGCGATCCCGCAGAAGCTCGCCGGCAACTTCTCGCTGGCCAACGCCGAGCGCTGGGCGACAAACCTGACCGGCGAGATCAAGCGTGGCGCGTACAAGAAAGAGAGCAAGACCTGGACCAAGGGCCTGCAGGCGAAGAAGCCTGTCGACACGGCTATGCTCTGGGCCAATGACGCAAACGCATTCGTCTGCTCGACCGTCCTCCCCACCGGCCCGGAGACCGTGCGCAACCAGGAGATCAGCGGCGCGTACTACGACACCGCCATCCCCGTGGTGACGAAGCAGATTGCAAAGGCCGGGTTCAGACTCGCTGCGTGGCTCGACGCGGTGGTGGAGAACGCGGGCAAAGGCGTGATCAAGGGTGCGGACGGGAAGTACGGACTCAGCAAGAGGGCGTTCGAGTACGAGGCTTGGCAGCTCGCGGCCAAGGAGAAGAGGGCGCTGTTTGGCGACGATTGCGGGTGTGGCGAGGACCATGCTCATTAGAGGCGGTCTGTGGGATTGGAACGTGCTTGTGTCAGGTTGTTGAGCGTGGCGTTGGCGGTGTAGTGTTGAACAAATGACGAGATTGCTATTCGAGCAAAGGTCCGATGCTGTTCAACGTTTGCTCTGAACTCCCCGCTGCTTTGCATCGCCGTGCCGTCCTCCCCTCCTCTGGGCGTCTGGCTGCGTTCCTACTCGGGTTCGACAGAGAGGGGTTGGAGTCTGTCGCCGATGCAGCGCTGCCGCTCCGTAGGATTTGTGGCATGTGCAGAATAAGAGCAGATGATGGACTTTGCTTATGTCCGCGCAGAATTGTTATTGTTCTCAACTCTACGTATAGTATAAACTCGCGCTAGGTACAGCGAGTAGTTGTCCGCGCACTGTGTCCCTCAGATACATCAGTTGACGTGAGATCAACACCGCAGACCTGTTGAATGCTGCATGCAGCATACAAGTCTGCCCTCATCCCACTTCAATGTTCAGTTTCCTTGCAACCGGCATACTTATGCTGCCGCAACGGCCGCTTGGCGAGCGATCCTGAGGGATCGTGTCTTGCGGCGAAGGGACAAGCCTTCATAAGCGTTGATCGTGGTTGTAAGCGTGCCGTCCAAGGACTGAGTCTGGGCTTGAAGATCCGCAGCACGAGACTGAACGGTATCAATCAAGGCGAATGCAATAGTCTACCTTGTCAGCGATGTTTTGATTCCACATGCATAATTTTACTTCACAAAGCAGGTGGAGGCACTCACATCGACAACACTCTCAACCTGTCTGAGCACGGCAGCGACCGGCTGGCCAATAAATGGCACGGTGCTGAACAGCCCAGCCTTTCCGATCAGGATATTCAGGAGTGCCTGGTGAACTCGCACAAACTGCAGAGAGTAGGTTAGTAACATCGCAACACCCAAGGGAAGAACGTGTCTTACCTCGCGAAACGCATCGAAGATCGCGTTACTCTCATCGCCTGCTGGTACAGGTGGCATCCCCCGTATCTGCGATAAAGCAGTAGTGGCTGTGGACACGATATCGGCGAAGCCCGTAATGATCTGCGGGAATGGTCCCTGACCGATTAAGATCAACGGACCATTAATGAGGTTGATGCTCTGAGCTGGAGCTTGGAGGGCTTGCGACTTCTGGGTAATCAGGTCGATGTTGGTGACGACTTGGGCTGGAGTGGTTTGGGCAATGACTGGGACGGCCAAAGCCATAGCTGAGGCTAGGATCCTTCCGAAGGCAACCATTTTGTTGTAGTGAGTATAAGAATGCTCAAAGAGAAAGTCGTTTTGATGGGAAGGATTACGATGAAGTTGTTTGATGAGAGATAAACCGGCGGGAAAATGTGAGGAATTTATACTTCATCTTGACAATGCCAGAGTACTGTCGGCGCAGGCGCGAGGGAGTGGTGAGCAGAATGCTCGTAGATCTAGGGCACACTTGTGCTAACGATCGTCCTGGCGATGAGAACATGAGCTTTGTTGAGCGCTTAGTCGGCGAAGTTCACACCAGTATCGACAAGAGACTAAGGCAATGTGTGCTCGTGTTCGCTCCTTTCTGGTATGCACCGTCTCTAGCTTCACGGTATTGCAGCATCTAGCTGACGACAATGACAGTAAGATTCGAGATCAGCCATGCGGGGGGCTCAGCGCCCGAGCGAAACGTGAGTCTCGGTCGTCGTGGGTATCGCAGAAAGCAGACGCCTTCTAAGGCAGTGAGTGTTTCGACATTTGCAGAGAATCTTGAATACCTCCTAGATAATCATCGGGCATGAAATGCGTCTCGTCCAGGTACATGTTCACAAGTCATGCGCTTGATGATCTCCAGGCTGGACGAGCTTTCGAGCACAATACTAACTGTGTGAGACTGTCCATCACGGCTTGCATTGCTGTGCTGTGATATCTAGCTAGTTAGTACCCATATTAGCTGCTAGTGTTCTTTCGTGTTGATCTGCGTCTGTGGGCCCACGAGCAATGAGTTCTGTCAAAGACTGCCTGATTTGTATGCAGTGGATCGACCTTGCATCCGGCGGACTGACACCGAACCCGTAGTTGTTGCTTGGCGATGTTTGCACAGAAGCATTGTTGCACTGTGCACCTGCGACTGTGCGAACGTCTTTCGAATGTTACCGACGGCTCGGCGCGCTCCGGCGATCAGTGGGGCGCGTTTAGGTGAAGGTGTGACCTCTGCGCCTGCGATTGGTGACCATGTGTATAGCGCTACCCTCTAGGCAGGTGCCATGGTGCCATTGTCGTCATGGGCGGACTAAAGGGGCGGTGCGGGCAGACGGGGCGCGCTTGGTCGACGTTCGGTCGACGAGACCTCTATGTTAACACTGAGGTGGAACGCTGAAGGAGCGTCTTGGAGCCATGCAATGACACAGTCGAGCTCCACAAGTTCGAGGTTACATACTGCACAGGCGGTGAGCCGTGTGACGTCATAGGTCGTTCTCAAACCACTATCAGACGATAACAAGCCAGTAACGTCTCGAGCTCAAATGCCCTTTGACCACTTCTTGTCTACCCTATCCATTCATATGAATGAAACGTTTTTGATAACAGTCCCATCGTGATTCAGATTCTGGGTGTCGGATCATGCATGCTGAGACCAAGTGAGCGTTGCGTATACAATTCATGAAGCGACTGACTCTTCCGGCCTTTCAGCGATGCAAGAAACACAACATTAATCAAATGATCGAGCAGGAAAATATGGTAATCCCCAGAAAACCCCCGGTTTGAGGCAGCCCGAGCCATGATTCCTTGACTCTAGGATCTAACACTAAACCCATGCGAGGACTACAGCACCCTGCTTACAGGCCTACACGAAGCCAATATCCGGTTTAGAACAAGGACTGTAGTCTCGACAGCACGAGAGGCGAAGAATTCGAGAGGAGGTAACATCTTACTGTAATATGGTCGGCTGAAAGACTGTATGTTTGACCCAGAGTACTACACTGCTAATCAGAGACTCGACCCTGATTTGCTCGCGCCCGGAAACTTATGCTGGATAACATCCCACAGTGGCTCACCACCTTTGATCAGATCTTGCCAAGCAGGACATGCAAGGCTTATGGTCGACGTAGCCAAGACGTCCGTCACCATGTTGATTGGGCCTGCCAACGTAGCAAGCAAAGGGGAGAGAGAGTTTGGTAGGAAGGTTTTCAGCAGCTCGAAGGCAAAACATAGAAGGTTGTTTCCCTCGAGTAGCGAAGCTGACGTGACAAGTCCGCCAGTCATGTTACGCAGATCTAGGCCAGAGAAGGAGTTGACATTCCCGGTATTACCGCCAATGCTGTTTGCGATTGGTCAGCGGTTGTATCCTTCCATACGAATGAGAGCAAGACAGAATCTGACATACCTTCCCAGCTCCGGATGTTTCATAACCCAGCTGATAATGTCGACGTTCAGCGGAATAAGGCCGTACTCACTTGACCTACGAAACCAGTTCTCAGGGAAAGTCTCATGGCCTTGACGATATTCAAGGTTGCCTTGTGCATCTTCGTAAACAGCGAAGAAACTCTTCAACACCTCCTGACTGAGCACACCATCGGGATACTCCTCAGTATGATTAGAAAGCAGGCGGCCAAGAAACATATAGCCTGCATTACGGCTGATCATACCAGTGACAGGTCCGTAGTAAAAGTTGGGATTGTGAGAGACACTGTACTGCCAGCGTCGGGCAGCCTGCTCGGCGAGCAAGTCCATTGATATGACCCCATTCTCATCTGCACGACCGTAGATGTCGCGAAATAGAGTCATGTTCATTGTCCAGGCATCGCCCGTTACGTACAGGTCATCTCGCGTAAGAGAAGAGTCGGACTCAATCCAGTTGTGTGAGCCCTGGAGACCTCGAGGATCACCTGCGGGAATATTAGTCTGACACGGCTCGGAAGTCTGTGCACAATGACGAGCATACCTATGACGCCAACGAGGTTGCCAAGAAGGTTGTCGGATCCGTCATTAGCGACAGTGCCACCGATGGAAAACCCGGGGTCCAGAGACAGCGGATTCCCTGTCCAAACTGTACCCATGAGACCCAGAATCAGGGCAAGATCGATGCCCATACCAAATACTAAACATCTGCATGAGTATCATCATGCATCTTCGGAAGCTTCCTGGCACGAACCTTGGTTAATGGCTGTCACCACCTCGCCATAGCTGGTTATGCCATCATGAGGTATGTAGCCGTGGTTCGCCAGAGCATTCAATCCAGGACATGGTCCACGTTGGTCGTCCTTACTCGGCGCCTGGAATGCGTGTTTGCCAGAGATACCGATGGGTTTGCTCGGGTCTACGATGAATCGCTTCTCCTTGCGGTATGACTTCACCGCCTCAAGAGCATGATTCAAACTCTTGGGCGTAAGGCTTCTGAGATTTGGTGTAGTGGTTGTAGGGAACGATTCAACGAGAAAGGCCGAAGAGATAGCGATAAGTATAGTCCAGGACTTCATTTTTGGATGGGTAGATTCGTTCACAGGATCAAAGATCGAGGATTAAGACAGAAATCAGAGTGGAGGTACACGGAGGTACACAGAGTGACAGGACTGTATGCTGTGCACTCTGGATAATTCAGGAGCCTCAACGGTGGGGGAAGTCCGGAAAGGAGAACTATTGCCTATGGACTTACATGGCAATCGTACGTCGATCCCATCAGGAAGGGAGAGGCATGGGCAATTCAAATCTCCTCCAGTACGTGTGGCAATATTTCGGAGATTTTACTCATGGAGCTTCCCCGTGGGTCAGGCCTAAGTGTTTCATGTTATGCAAAGGTAGGGATGAGGATTTTCATTCAACAGTTGACAGTGCACCGTGCCATCCCGCATTTTCGGCCCGCCTCGATTTAGGGTCGAGCGTTAAGACGTATCGTCTAAAGTTGCCCCACATCCGCGTTAATAGCGTTAAAAACAGTTCGGCTTTCCGTGCGTCAATTGTTCCACCGATTTGGTTGAGTAACTGAACAAGCCTACGTCAGGCCCGCGGCTGTAAGATTCATGTACAGTCATCATATCCCAGATTTTGCGAAGACAAAAGAGCCTGAGTGAACATTTCTGAATAAGGGGGCATAGACTTGCACGCTCGTGGCACAGTCGAGATGTGAATGCCTTCCATATGCACGCGACAGCTATCTTTGGATGAAGAGGCCGTAGCGGTGCCTTCTATCTACACGTATTCTTTTTCTACCTTTCCATTAGCAATAGGCCAATTATCCAGATGATTGTCGCCGGCCGAACGTTCCAGTCTCATGTCGTTGGTCGTCGAATGGTGCACATTGCCACTGTCCATGCTTACTAGTGGAATGAAGTCTCCGGCATCTCCAATCTTGGGCTTAATGGAAATGCGCGCAATTTTCTTGTCCATCGCGTTAGATCTAACGCCTCCAGAAAGCGCAGAGGATGATGTTGAAGTGTTCTTGCCGGAGTTGAAAGTCAACTTGACCTTTGGCCACAGTCTCGACAGCAGTAACCGATGGGCAGGCATGCATCCACAGATGATGGAGACATCTATCTCGAGTAAGCTCCAGTAGCCAGCCTCGAAGTAGTCCCAAGTGATATTCTTCGAATTGGCAAAGTGAGCGAGGGTGTAGAGTCGTAAGGATGAAATGACAATGACTATGATCCCGACAGAGAACATTGCCATGACCATTAGCTTCCTCCTCAGGTTCATATTTAGCCCGGCGAGGTGTTTCAATGGGAGCACCATGACGATCCCGTCCAGCATGATGTTGATACCGGCGGCGATCCATCCTTGAAGGTGGATGTTGTTGCACTTGCCTTCATGGAGACCGTCCCATTGAGTCCAGGCGTAGCTGATTGGCATACACTGCAAGAGTGTAGCGAGAAAGAAAGCGATTGTGTAGGCTGCTGAAAGGCCCATAATACCATAGATGAGGCGCCGAAAGCCTTTCTCGGGAAATACTCGGAGGTAGAAGAAGAGGATAGATATCTTCGAAATACCTAAGGCGACGACGTAGAAGATCTCTCCGAAATAGTAGAAGCGCAGAACGTTGGTGATCTGGTAATCTTTCAACGTCCACATGTCTCGACCCAATCCGTTGTCAACCACTATGTAGCTGTTAGGGCTTGCAATCTGGAAGGTGGGTATTGTAAAGAACTCCAAGCTTACAGAAAAACGCGAACACGGCTGGAGGAATGGAAAGTGCGACAACTATACCCATAGTGGCATCATCCCACGACATCTGTCGACCATTCTTCAGCAGGCTTGCACCTAGTCTCATGACAAAGGCGAGCATGGCAACTACGACACCACAGAGGCCAATCACGACGAAATCGCGACCTCTGTCGCGGACAGGAACACCGCATCCACGACTGGAGACATTCTTGGTTTCTTTATTACCCTCGGGTCAGCATTTGAGCTCAACACTACAGATAAGGGGTTCTCTTACGAAGAAGTTCGTATACTGTGCAGGTCTTTTGTGCGCAGACGCCTACAGCCACATTCAGGGCCACATCAGTGCATAAGCACTCGGAAGTAAGATTTTTGACACAACCGGATTGAGGTATTGCCATAGTGAAGCAAGCCAACTGATCGGAGTGGTCAGACAGAGAGCACTGAATGCGGTAGTTTCAGCGAGCGGAGACGTACGGAACAACTGGGCATGTTTTGTGCCAAAGATAGAAGAGCATTCTGAGATCTGACTGATACCAGCAGTGTGGTCAGTAAGACCAGTACAATCGTCAACCGCATGTCGGGACTCGGTGTCGTGTCCACGCGATTTCAACCCTTGAAGTACAGAGGGCGGATCGCAGTTGGAGAGGAGGGGACTGTTCTCAAGCTATCCACGACGACCACTCCGACTCCTTGTACTCCCTTGATCGACGAAAATAGCAGGTACGAAGTTTCGCGACACATCATGTCATAGTGAGAGGCCTACGTTCACACCCATGTATGCACGCGCGTGTGGTCCGCAGGCTGTCAACGCAGCTTCGGCCCGACAGACGACCTGACGTTCACAACGCATCCATAAAAAGGCCGAATTCAGGAGGGCAAAGATGCACCGGTCAAGAGTACCAGGGGCAGTGCGAAAATCGTTCCCCATTCCGTGGCCGAGCCGCAGGCGCATTGAAGTAGCCTGTAGGGGAAGCGGCGTCGCCGCCGGCCCTTCCCGCGTGACCTCAGAAGGGATCAATCTTCCTGTCCACGGGGGCTTTTAAGAACGTACCCTGTTATAGTGGGTCTATACACCAGATTGGTCTTTTCCCATGGTCAAGGTGGGTCTGAAAGGGATATTTGATCCGAAATAAACGAATCGTCCATACGGCGACGTGCTGGGGCCATGAGTGGTAGTTTGACCGTCTTCCCATATTGAGACCAAGCACAGACCAAGACAAGACCAACGTGGGATAGGGGATGTAGGCGCTGACGATCCCAATCAGTCACAATCACGACCGACATCCAGCTCGGATAATTTCTTCCTTCACGTTTTGGGTTACATGCGTAATCCTTTCTCTCCAGAAATTGGCATGTTGTCTTTGCACGATTATAAATGATTGTATTTATTACCACCAGATCAGTCCGCTCTTTACAAGATATAACCCTCCCACCTTGACATCCTATTACCAGAATGAAGCATTGCGCGGTTGTTGCGCTGCTTGCATCGGTAGCGGCAGCGAGATATATGTATGGTACTTCGCATACACCTGTAAGGTTTATGTTGTCACTAACATTCGTGGCAGTGATGGCGCTGAGCACACGCCCTTTCGAGGCGTAAATGTCAAACGTGCTTCCAACCATACCACGACCGACGTCACGCTCGATGACTACGAGTATGTCGTTGTCGGTTCTGGTCCAGGTGGTGCTCCTCTGGCCGCCAAGCTCGCTATTGCTGGCCACAAGGTTCTCCTGCTCGAGGCCGGCGGTGATGAGACCAACAGTACCGAGTATAATGTGCCCGCTCTACACGCTGTCGCCTCAGAATATGAGCCGATGAGATGGGACTTCTTCGTCAAGCATTTTGACGACGACGAGAGTGTGAGGAGGGACACCAAAGTCACCTATGAACTGGCCGATGGATCTCGCTACACTGGTGCCAACCCGCCTGCAGGAGCCACTCCGCTTGGAATCTTGTATCCGCGCGTAGGATCACTTGGCGGCTGCTCTTCTCACAATGCGCTGCTCACAATTTACCCTTACAAGAGTGATTGGCAGCACATCCAGGACATCACTGGCGATAGTTCCTGGGCCCCCGAAAACATGCGCAAGTACTACGAGCGTCTGGAGAAGGCTCGCTACTTGCCCAACAGTATTGTCGGCCACGGCTTCAGCGGCTGGTTGGAGACCTCGTTGACCGAGCTTACCCTGATTGCTCAGGACTCCAAAGTCCTTTCCTTGGTGGTTGCTGCCGCCACAGGTATGGGTAAGACTCTCCTTGAGTCGCTTCTCTCTACCGTTGGTGGCCTTGCTCAAGTACTGCTCCGCGACATCAACCATCCTGGCGCAGACCGGGACTCGGAAGAAGGTCTATGGCAGGTGCCTCTGGCGATGAAGATTCCGGAGTACAAGCGTGCTGGTCCTGTCGATCTTCTCAATAAGGTCATCAACGCAAAGAACGATGACGGCAGCCGCAAATACCACCTTGATGTTCAACTCAACACCCTTGTCACTACCATTCAGTTTCAGCAGGGCAGTAACAGTACGCCGAAAGCAACTGGCGTCAACTTCTTGACCGGGAGATCTTTGTACGGCGCCGACCCTCGCCGCCAATCCGGTGCGGCCACGGGACAAGGTACTAAAGGTTCCGTCACTGCCACACGCGAGGTCATAATTTCGGCTGGTGCGTTCAACACCCCCCAGATACTCAAGCTTTCCGGTATTGGGCCTAAGGAAGAGCTCGAGAAGTTTGGCATCGAAGTCGTCAAGGACCTCCCGGGAGTTGGCACGAACCTCCAGGATCGCTACGAAGTTCCTGTCGTTGGTCAGGCTCCTTCTAAGCTGGCTCTCCTGAAAGAGTGCACCTTTTTGGAGGGAAACGACCCTTGTCTTGAGAAGTGGGAAACTCTGCCCGTTGAAAAGGGCTCGTACGCCACCAACGGTGTTGCTCTGGCTATCACAAAAAAAGCAAGCAACTCCGCCAACGGCAACGCCGACCTCTTTGTCGCTGGTTGGCCAGCTTATTTCAACGGCTACTACCCCAACTACTTCCAGAACGCAACTGCTGGAGGTAACCATTGGACTTGGCTCACCCTCAAAGCCGAGTCTCGCAACAATGCTGGTTCAGTCACTCTGCGTAGTGCTGATCCGCAAGATGTTCCCGACATCCACAAGCGCAATTTTGCCGTTGGTGGCGACGAAGACATTGACGCTCTCGTGGAAGGCATGAAGTACGGACGCAGAGCTTTTGCAGACCTCATTCCTTTGGACGGCAGTTTCACCGAGGTCTGGCCTGGAAAGCAAGTCGAAACAGACGCGCAGTTGAGAGACTTCGTCAAATACGAGGCTTGGGGACATCACGCCTCTTGCACTTGTCCAATTGGTGCAGACGATGACGTGAACGCCGTACTCGACGGTAACTTTAAGGTTCGTGGCATTGAAGGTCTCCGAGTCGTTGATGCTTCTTCCTTTCCAAAGATCCCGGGCACATACCTTGCTCTTCCTATTTACATGATTTCGGAGAAAGCTGCGGATGTCATTTTGGCGGCTGCAGTTTAGTAGACTATAAGCAAATTTAATTTCCAAGCCACCTGTGTTGGGACATGCGCGTTTGCATTAATACCACTTTGCTACTCTGTCTTGATCACAATCTTCCCGTGAAAATTTCCCGATTCCAGTCGCTCGTAAGCCTTTTCTGCGTTCGCAAAAGTAAAAGGCTCATCTGTAAGTAATGGGGCCAAGTGAACCTTCTTCTCCTCCAAATGGCGGTTCATCTCCTCAAAGTCGTCTCTGGTACCCATGGCGATGCCCCTAGCAACATCAGTCAATTACAAGTCTTCAATATTAACAATACTTACTGCAATTTCGCGGACTTGTGCATCAGGCTCATGATCTGCCCGGGCGCCCAATCTGCATCGAATCCCTCCAGGAACCCAACCATCGAGACTGTTCCACCTCGCTCGCACAAGAAGCTGATATCGTCCATGAGTGACTTGGGGCCGGTGTTGTTGACGACAAAGTGTACTCCGCGCTTATTAGTCAGACGCTGAATTTCGGCGCCTTGATCCGTCACGGTCTTGTAGTTCAGACCTTGGATGAGCGGACTGAGCTTCTTGATCGCAGCAATCTTCTCATCGGATGAAGACGTGATGATCGGCCGGATGCCAGCGGATATACACAAAATTAGTGCAAACATACTGACACCGCCAGTACCTGCAGTCCATCAGCACCTATGATATCGAGGTTTCCCGCTACTGTAAGAAGGTTTACCTTGAAGCAGGGCGTACGCTCCTTCCGGAACGTTCTTGAGTCCATTAAGTGCGTTCCACGCAGTAACACCCGCACAAGGAAGGGTTGATGCCTGTGCTAGTCAGCAACACGGCATCTAGATGTCGACCTTGCACTCACCTCTTCCCAGGACAAGTGGTCAGGCACTTTGACCAGGTGCTGTTCATCAAAGACCGCATACTCCCTCAGCACACCCGGACCATTCGTACCAACACCGACGCTCATCCCGTCTGATCCTCCCTCGTACGTCTTTCCAATACTAGGATTCGGGCAAACGCGATCTCCGACAGCAAATCGGGAGACAGAAGATCCAGTTGCAACGACTTCGGCTGCGGCGTCCGAACACGGAATGCCTTTATCTTGTATATCCATAGGATACGTGCCGATCAGCATTGCAATCTCGCGATAATTAAGCGAAATGGCGTGGATCTTGATGAGGACATCGTTGGGGTTGAGTGTTGAAGGGAGGGCTTCGTCGTAAGTGCGGAAGATGGTTAGGGGCTGCTCCTTCGTTCCTCTGAGGCCGCTGCGATGCCAGGCGGAGTATGTTGAGGGATGTGACATGATGCGTTATTCGAGATTAACGGTCAAGGTTGAGCTGCATAGTAACAAGACTGTGTGAGAAGCGCATATATAGGTTCTTGTAGAACCTTACATCATCATGCTCCGAGGTGACACGTCCGTCATATTTTGCCCGGGTGACAGCAGTAAGTCGGACGAGCTCCTCAGGCTATCTATTACACAGCAGGGGTCAAGCTTAAGACATAAATGCGATGGGCTACCTACATGGCTATATGGCGCTAATGCAAGGTGCTTTGACGCGTGAAGTGGGTCCAGCTAGGCTTGTCATTTGTCAGTCTTGTTACGATCAGTGCAATAATCGGGTGTGCAAAAATAACGCTGGTCGATATGACTGAACGGACGCATTCATTGGCCGAAGAACCCCAATAATGCATCTGCCAACCTCACTTCAGCCTCCAAAGCCAGACTGTGACCGCACTCCTCGAAGATGTAGCTCTGCGTCACATTGTTGGCTGCCATCTCCATCTCTGGCTTCACGAGGTAGCCAAAGAACTCCGGTGAACCAATCGTCATGACTGGCATGGGAAGCTTGTTCTGCACAAGCTCACGGTTGATTTGTCCTTGCAAAAGTTAGTTCACAGACTCATGATAGATCTCAATGCTGTTTCAACATGCCGTTCACCAAGCCCGCCCTGTAGGTCTCTAGAATACCTCTCAGACCACCCGGGCTCTTCGCCGCACCAGTCCACTCAACAATCGCCTGTCGACTAAGCGCGATCGGGTTGTAGCACTCAGCCTCCATGAAGAACGTCCAGAACTCTTCCTCTTTACCAGTGATTAACATAGTCGCGATGTCGATCTGATAGAAGAACGGAATGTGCCAAGTCCAGACGCCGCGTTGCTCGTACTGAAGCATGACATTTGACTCGGTGAATTGCGATGCATTGTCAAGCCCAAAACCAGATAGCAGCATCTCACCGAAAGAAAGTGCGAGCACGCGGTTGCGGTAATCGGCTGCAAGAACATATGAAAACTCTGCACCACCTGTTGGCCGTCAGTGTGCAGTACATGATATTGTGTAATAGTATGACTTACGGTCTTCGCCGTGAACGTAAAAAGTGTTGTATCCGAGCATGGTCATCAGGTCCGCAAGGTCCTTTGCATTCTTCCGACTGTCGTAGCCCATCTCCGCTCCTGGCTTGTCCGTGTACCCAAATCCTCTTAGATCGGGTGCCACAATCGTAAAGTGCTGGCTTAGTAATGGTACTAGCTTATACCAGTAGTAGTTTGTCTTCGGTGTGCCGTGCACAAGCAGCAGTGGCGGCCCTGATCCAGTTGTGTAATAATGCATCTTGATCATGTTAAGACGTGCTCGACCATGTCGCACAGCGTTTCCAGTGTGATCGTATACTTCAGGACGAGTGGACCATGGGATTGGCTCGATATTGCCAGAGTAGTTTTGACCTGATGAAACGAGTTCAGCGCCATTGGTGGGTATCGTTGGCATAGACGCGTTCGCGAGAGGTGCTGTGCCATTCTGAGCAGTCGCGAAAGACAGCAAAGACGCTGTGACCGGCAGGATATGTGAAAGGAGCATAATGGATGGATTTCCTAACGCCTTAGTCCACGAAACATAGGTCTTGATAGAATCCGACGCTCGGGTTCTGGCTTGCGGCCCGTCATCTTTTAACTCATACCTGCACGATGATCCCCACACACCGCAGAATTGGTAGGCTACTTGAGAGCGTCATAATTTGGAGCGATGTCTTCGGGTTCCTCGATGAGGTTGGAGTGGATTTGAAGGTGTAAGGTTGTCTTGGCCGATGACGTTGCGAGGTGTCGAGGTGTCTTCGTGCCTGCCGGACTTCACTCCGAGCCGTGTCATCGTGGGGCTAGCATCAATACAACCTCCCCTGAGGGCATCCGGACGTTTTCTGGATTCATATTCATTGCCACCTTCCATGATAGATGGCAAGCTAGGGAGCTTCTCCTACTGTCCACGATGAAGGCAGTAGCGACCGATGTGAGTACACGCTCTCGAAGTTACCGTTTGACATCGTCCAAATCTCGATATGCTTTGGAATTCAAGGTTCTGCGGAAATCTTCACACTTCTTTGAGTTTCTCATGCAGCTCAGCGAAGTCCGCCCGTACCGGGACCCAGGCGTTCCAATCGATACACAAGATGTTCATAAGTGCGATTCCGCATTGGATTGTTGCGTAGAGCCGCTTATGCCAATCAATTGTAGATCGTGCAAACCATAGAGGCATTTAGCGTTCTCAATCTGCAGTGGCTTTGCAACGAGCAAGACATGCTCAGCTTCTAGCACTACGAAGGTAAGGCATGCGAGTGTACGAAACGCTTCCCCACCTAGCTATCCTCCACCTTCCACAGCAGCTCCAAAAACTCCTTCCTCATCGGCCCTCTCCCAACCCAACTCCAGATCCTCATCTTAGACCTTATGTCTTCAGTCGAAGACGCCATCCTATTCCTTTCCCAATTCGCATTAAAAAGCGTGTGTTTGAGGATCATCGCTACATTCGTACTGAACGGGAACTGCCGTACAAGTTCTCTATGTACGACGACTGTCTTCCAGGCATTATCGTTAGAGTGCTTTTTCGTACCGTGTGTGAGGTTGTACAGCTAGGATTTAGGGGCGTAGCGGCCGAGCATGGTGTATTTGCGGCGGGTGGGCGGTGTCTTATCTAGCGGGGCTCATGTCCAGAAGATAAGACAGCGCTCAATTGCCTCTGGGTATTCATGGTTCATTTGAAGTGACGCGAAAGATGGAGATCCGTCTGAATACCCCTCTTCACCTTCTCAGCCGAGCACTAATTGAGGCTTACTTTTCGGATTTGTCAGCTCCTTCTCAGAAGCTTGGTCACTACTCGCAGACCTAATGTATCGACATCAGTCTGTTTGAGGTACCCATTCACTCAGCACTGGAACCATGGGTGGACCTGCTCTGAAGCGGATGAGACTCCACTAGTTGATCAGCGGCTAGGAGCCTGTCTTCAATGCACATGTGTGTTCTGCAAAGAGACGAATGTGAAATTTCGGAAAGATTTCAGGCTGCGCGACGCACTGGGTGGCCCCAAGATGTGTCGCCGGGTATCAGGCTGAATGCTTGTAGTGAGCGGCGTGTCGCAACCCTGCCGCTGCAGGCACAGGAACGTCACTGCCTTGACCTGCCTTGATCGATGATAAGGCTGAGCATAGACACAGCCTGATGCAGTTCATATGTTGTCTAATGCCAAGATTCATACAAGTCAGTTCAACTTGGGTACGGTGACTTACATAGCTTGAATGCTTGGTGAGGTTACAAGGCACATCCCTCATCAGGAGTGAAGTACAAGAAACAACACGCAAAGAACGGCTTTGAAGAGGTCTCAAAGATTGCATTTCGCTAAACAAATCGACGACGGACTCGTCGCTCTAATGTTCGCGTTTGACGTGTCCAGCCATCTAGTAAGAGCCTAGACGCCTCGCTTCGCTATTATAGAATATGCTCAGGAAAGTGAAAAAGAATGCCGTGCAACAGCACTGAATCGAACCGAACGCCAGTGTCTTTGATGACACAGAGGGGAACCCAAGGGTAATATGTACGCCCACATGGCCCTTGAACCTGAACACCATGCCCAATATTAACTAATATTGGATTAAAGCGCTTTACGTAGAAGGGGCCGGCCATTGCTATCGTGGGTATCGTTCGTCGTGACATCGTAAGAGAGGATTATCCAGAAGACAAATCCAAAGTGTGTATTCAAGTGTCGCTCGAAGAAGGGTAAGATAGTGGGGACGGTCTGGTAGGTGATATAAGATGGAAGAGATGAGCGCCGATAGTAGGTAATGGAAGCGGAAGGGGGTATCATATAGGCCTGTAACACATCTGAACAGCATAGCTCACCTTCGACGCGTACATCAACCTGGCTGTGTTGCAAGATCACGAGGAGCCAGCCTTGCGAGGCGGCTGCAACTTCGTGACAATGCTCAAGCCTGGACTGACCCGGGCCGAAAGATCGCTTTCTGCTCATGTGCATCATTAGCTTAAAAACGAACAGTGTTGCTGCGGGCGAGACCAGGTCTCGACAGCTTCTTGGGTGAGCCGTTGGGGGCGACAGCGGACGGTCGCGCACCAATCTTTTCGAACCCTTGCAGCAGGTCGATACCCGGCTCAGACTCATCGCTGTGCAGAAGGTGGAAGATGTCATCATCATCCTTGCTCTGCTGCTGTGTTGAAGGGGCGCTGTAGGACTCTGGAGGTATAAGGCCGGTGAGCTTGTTCTCCTTATTTGGTCCGCCAAGAGAAAGACCCAGGCCAGCCAACGCGGTGGATGTCGGAGGCCTCAGCTGGGGAGCCTTGAGCGGCGACATGCCCTTGAGCGGCGATAGGTTGGGGATGTTGAGGAAAGAGGACGCCATCTTCCAGTTGGGAGTGGGCGAGTTCACAAAGTTACTCTTAGAGCCAGTAATGTCAGCGAGGACACCACTTGTGGTGACAGCGCGTTCCATGCGTGGTCGCTGCTTGCCAACACTGCGCTTCAGTGGGCTCTCATTGTAGCCGAAGTCACCAAAGATATCGAATGTGCTTTCGAAACCCTCGCTGACAAGATTAACTTGCTCTTCGTTAGGGATCGAAATAGCGGGACTCCAACCCTTGGCATCCAGAAAGGATGTATCAGCCCACATAGCTAGGTTCTTGTCTGGCGATCCTCCAACGAGTTCGCGCATCTTGTTCCTGTGGTTGCGCAGGTTGGTATTTGGCGATGCGGATGCAGGTGGCAAAGCAGGGCGCTTGAAGACGATGGCAGGGGTGAGCGGGTTTCCGGGCTTCTCGCTTAAGCGAAAGGGCGACGAGATAGGTTGGGCAGCATTAGGCTGTCTCATGTAAGGCCTGGGCTTGGAAGGAGAGTCGTATGAGGAGCCACGAATCCGGGCAATTTCCTCTTCCGCACGTCCCTTCTTGATGGATGGGCGATCAAGATCAGCCTCGGAAGTGAGGAGTGGTCCGAGCGGGTTACCCTTGATCGCTGATGACTCAATGGAAGAGTAGTAACCGCTGTCGCCAAGACCATTGAACTTACGTCGGCGTCCACCTGATCGGCTGCTGTTGGATGGAAAGCGAGGTCCACGTGGAGGAGTATCCTCGCGAACAGATCGCGAACGTGAGACAGGCGGCGGTGGAGACGATTGAATGTCAGCAGGTGGTGGCGAGGACGGCAATGCACGCGGCGGTGGCATATTCACTGAGTCATGTCCGTCGTGGGCAGCAGGGTCTGAGCACGGAATGGTGGCATCCGAGTCTGGCAGGTCATTCTCCTCTGGCTCAGGGAATCTGCTCGAGTCGAAGCCTTTGGTCGAGCTCATAGGCGGGAAGCTAGCAGACGTTGACGTGGACGGGCGAGGCAGGTCGCTGGGGTATGCCGGAACCAAACTCTCAGGGTTAGTGGAACGGCGTGTGGGCTTGACCTTGTGGTACTGCTTCTCGAAGCCGGCGTTGATGACCCAGTAGTGGCCTTTTCCAGGGTCATCCTTCGGTCGCTCCTGTTTCGAAAATGATTTGCTCAGGCTGAGATTGTGACGGATGCTATTCTGCCACCCTGTCTCTTGCGAGTTGCGGTAGAATGCAAATGTGTCTGAGATCCATTTGTAGATCTGCGCCAATGTGAGGCGTCGACTTGGCGCACGGAGAATGGCCATTCCAATGAGCATCGCGTAGCTATACGACGGCTTGTTGCCATCATCCTCGACAGTGGGCATCTCGTCTGGCTCAGGGAGGGGTCCTTCTGTTTCTTCGACCTTGATATCCTTGGCGACCTTCTGCTTCTTGCTGCGGTCGCGCAATGGTGCTGCGTCCGTGAGGGCGCGTTTGTTGTTGGCGGCGTGTTTTACCGGTGGCTCTGCCGCTGCCATGGCGGCCATTTTGGGTTCCGGGTAGGCGTATGCGTTCTCCTTGTTCATCTGGGACGACGGCAGGTTGTTCCAGCACTGTACGGGAGCCATCGTGTGCGGATGCCCGGGCTGGTGCGCCTTCTTCATGGGCGCGTCAGTGCGGAAACGCTGCTCTCTCGGTGGTGGGAGGTTGACGTCCTTCTTGCCAAGCACGTTGCGTGTGGGAGAGCTGGAGAGGTGACGCCCTTTGCGTGGCGACGGTTCGGTGGTGAAGGCGTCTGGCGGGGCGAGGAGGGTGTGCGAGTCGTTCGACACGTCCACGATGCTCACAAAGGCGTCGAGATAGCGCGGATCGTAGGGGGCGGCCTGGTGGGGATCCTCAGGTGGTACGGGATCCTGAAAAATCTGCATGGACGGCTGTCGGCGCGCTGCTGCCATTACATGCGAGGCGGCCGACGTCCCTAGAGACCTTGTATAGTCTCTCCAGACGCTTTGACGCGTGAAGTCGCGTAGAGTTTTGCAGAACGGGGCGGTCCAGGCTACAGGGCACGGTCGGCGAATGGAGTGGTGCAGGAGATTGCGATGACGATGGGCGTGCGAGCCGTTGGTGAAGGCGACTTGGTCTGGGCGGTGAACGCCGACAGGAGTGCGCTGTCTGGCATGCGACGTGGTGAATTGGGAGCGTTGGGTAGGGCTTGGGGGCAGCGGTGAGCAGGAGCGCGGTCGAGGCGGCTGCTATCTTACCTGTGCGGCGAGCGATGTGAAGCAGCCGAGCGACTCGCTTGCCGGCGCTAGCAGGCGGCTTGTGACGACAGATCAATGGGCGATGGCCGGATCGACGATTGCGGGCTGAATGCTTGTGCAAGCAATTGTGCGCGTGTTGACTGTTGTGTTTACACAGGGCACTTTGAGGAAGGTGCGAGGGAGACACGGGGGGGAAGCTGTGGTCAATAAACGGGGTACAAGCTGGATCTACCAGCAAGTAAGACGGCGAGAGCGCAAGAGCGCAAGAGCGCAAGAGCGGCAGCAGAGCGAGCGCCTGGTTGGAATCAGCTGCATGCTCCTGGTCTTGGCGGGTCCGGATGGCAGCAAGGAAGGAACGACTGTGCAAGGGTGCAAGGGGGCCGGTCTGGCCAATTGCACACCACAAAAGACGCATTTTGCTCCATCGCGCCTCGATCAGCGTCATTGCAGCCCTGGAATGGCCCAGGAATAACCTCGCGCCAGCATGGAGCTAGCCAGCTGTTTACTCACGGACGCTCGACCAACAAGGCGTCTGTCATTCGCAGCCCAAGCCAGCAGCTGCGAGCCATTATGGAGCTCGTCGGTTCCTTTTGCGCGCAGGATCATCCCCGTGGTGGAGAAGCGCCTGCACAACGCACTGCGACGCTACGCTGCGAACGACAGCCAGCACCCAATGGCTCGCACAGGTCATAGGGGTTCTGCTGCATAGCCTATCGTGTGGATTTATTATCCATCCACTGAGAGCCTAGGGCAGATGAGACTGACGAGGTACAACGCGGGAATCCTGGCTGCAGCTCTGCTCCACCAGCCAGCAAGCCACTCCCCACGGTCTAGAAGGAGGATCAGGGTAAACGCCGGAAATCACCAAGTACATCTCGGTACTTTTACAACAATGCCGTCTCTCGCTGCCCTTAGGAGCCCGGGAGATGCGCGAGCATCGCGATAGAAGTTCACAGAAGCAATGTTGAGCCCCTTTGACACCTGCCAAATTAATCAAACGTACCATGACCCAAAACGTCCACAAGGCTGTCGACCGCCAAGATCAAGGGTACCTTGATTTCAGCAGCCCTTCGCAGGTCATTGCGAGGGGCACATCAGTCGCTACCACGACTAAGAAGTAATATAGCGCTCACACGCTGCGCAAATCACCATGACTACACCTCACCTTACCAAAAGAGCGAGGTCTGAATTTCGCTGCTCGTACATCAGCAGCGCCCACGCTGCAAGATTTCATCAACGAACTCGAAGTAGCCGTTTGCCGTTGAGATGCGCCAGCCACCAGCCACAGTCAATTCCTAAGCGAAACCTTCTCTGATCTCGATCCGGAGTGTGCTCCGGTGAATCTACCCGCGCTTCCAAAGCTGGCAGGAACCTGCAATCTCGCTGCGGCTCGGGATATCGATGCATCCAGCGTGGGGCACATGAAGATCATCAGATCATTTTCGCGAGGTCAGCAATCTTCGCTCGAGCCTCAACAGCGCCAAAGCGGAGCGCAAGGCTGCATGAAATGCATTGACGTTGGAGACCCGCCGTTACGATGCCGGAGGTGGGTCAGAGTCGGCCTGTCACCTGTCTCAACCACCGCCTGAGCGAGCCAAGAATGAAAACGCTCACGAGATGCGTCTTCCGTAGTCTTCAACGAAACGACGGTTGGCATGGCAACGCTCCCTCCGTGTACCGAAGTCTTCATCATGATGCAGTCAGCACCGTCACGATCCACTCTTCCCTTGCTCGCACTTGCGCCATGCAGCTTAAGGCAGGATCTTCGACACTACTTCGTACCGATGCAGACGCCTCTACAGCCTCTGCTTCCTTTATCTGACCAGGAGGATCAGTCGGAAATAGAACGTCTGACCAGTCTCCACAGTCCTGCGTGATCGTCCTCATGATCACCGAGTCAATAAAGCTTCGAATGTCAAGTCACGTACGTCTAGGGATGTCCTCTTGCGTCTGGACATCAAAGAAAAGAACCGCCGAGAATATCCAAAGAACACCGGAAGATATTCAGCCCTACGACAGGGTCGCCCTTCTGAAAAGACGATGAGGAAGACCTTTCCCGGCCACCACAACTTCATTCAAATGACTCTTGGTTCGAAAGCTGCGGTCTATCTTATGTCGAAAAGAGCAAGTGACCACGTGTCTTGTAACAACTGAACCTGCACCCTACTCTACTCGAGAAGACAAATCTAGCATCGCGAATCTGGGAAAAGGTCTGGACACAAGAGGTGTAATGCAAAGAGTACAATTTCTACAAGCCAACAATCCAGCTAAAGGCCTCCGAGGCCACAAAGTATGTCTGGAAGAGAACTCATAACCACACAAAACCACAAAGTCCAGAACATGAAGGAGTGACATGGACAAAAATACACACAAACAGCCCCCAATGCGTCTACACAGCTTGCCATCAAATACTCCACTCTTCATCTCCTATCCCCATCTTCACGAGATAGCAATCCACCGCCTCTCAACCGCCTGCCCAAGCTCGCCCTCCTCGACCGCCGGCTGCGGCTCAAAATCAATGCTCATGCGTCCGCACGGCCCATTACTCACACTCATCGCGACATCCGCGGGGAAGTTGGACTGCCCATACACCTTGCCCAGATACAAGCTCATGCTGCCGGCCGAACACGTGCCCGCGCCGGGTTGGTTCACAGTACCCGGGACCGGCGCCTCGGCGATGGGGAGGATGCTCATGCCGCCGGAGCTGGAGATTGGCGTGGCGGTCGGAATCAGTGTGCTGTAGCCGCTGGGTAGGCGACCAGTTGCGGTGGGGTAGAGCGCGATGCTGCCGTTGCCTGCTGGGTAGGGGGCGCCGGATGCAGTGAGGTAAGGGAGGGAAGTGTTTGAGCTGGGCAGAGGGAAGGGCGGGGTCATGCTTGCAGAGGGAAGCGAGGGCACCGAGGCCACGGGCGCTGCCTGGGTGAGTTGCAGGTGGCAGGCGCGAATGGAGGGGGCGTAGAAGGAGCCGGCGCAAAAGGGCGTGTTTTGGCACGCGATGCAGCAGTTCACCGCCGAGGTGGTGTTGACGACTAGGCTGTTGGCGATGGGGAAGCCGTCGACAGGGATGAAGACGATGCGGTCGAAAAACAGCGGACGGTTGTCGAATCCGGGAACGTTGCTCACTGGGGTGTGTTAGTAGCGATTCTGGTGACACTTGCTTAGAGCCATGCTGTGCTGTACTACTTACCCACGTTGTTTGGCTGGCAGGCTGCGTACTCAGTCGGCTGGGCCTCGATTTCGATGACCGTCTCAGTAGCGGTCATGGTAGACGTGCTAACAGCAGTAGCAGTGGCAGGAACCAGGACCTCGGTCTTGGGAACACCGGTGACGATGATGGTCTCGGTGCTGTTGATGTTGGTAGTGACGCGGCACGTAACGCCTACAGGGTAGATGCGCTTGAGACTTTGACCCTGACCATTAGGAAGGACAATAAATCCTCCAGTGTTGCCCTCGGGGGTCTTGGGGAGACGCTTGACTTTCTCGAGATGCTGAGCCCGTGTCTCGATCAGTGCACGTCGGTGACGTCCAAAGGCGGCGGGAGTAGCAGCAGGAGTGTTGATGAGCGGGAAGAAACCGACAGGTGCGGAGACAGTAGTTGCAGCAGGGACGGAAGTCACTGTTGTGGTAAATGTCGTAGTTGTATTGACGACATCGGTAAAAGTGGTCGCCACAGGAGTGACCGTGATTGTCTGCTGGGTGGTGCTGGTGACGGAGAGATTGTTGGTGACAGTCGTGTAGACTAACGACGTCTCGAAGATGGATCCAGTAGGCGCAGGGAATTCGCTGTAGCTGGTTGTGCATCGAGTCACTGTTTCAGTGACCTCCTGACACTGTGCAGTGGAAACAGCTGCCAAAGCAGCAATGAATACTGTAATTATCATCTTGAACAAGTGCTGAGAATAAACGAGAGACTAGAACAGCTAACGAAAGAAGCGAGTGGACTGCTGGATGGCTAGCTGATGTGGAAGATGAGGCTGCTAAATACTCGTCGTGATGACCGTTCCAGTGGCGTCAAGGGAGTTGTCTTCTTGCTGGAGATGGCACCAAATTGATGAAGACTCACCGGTCTCATGAGGCTAAAGCTGCACGTAAATTCGTTGGATCGTACCTGAGCTAGATGGAGGTGAAGGTACACAAAGCATCGAAACATGTCGAATGAACACCCTGACTCGGCTGAGATTTGGTCTCTGGGCAGCCTTGTTGGTGCTCCCTGTCATCACGGTGTATTGATAGCCTCGTACAGTAGCTATTCGCAGCTGTTCGATAGCTTCAATGTCTCTCGAACGTCCCTTACGGACTCACCTTGCGCACCAGCGCCAGCCAGACGGTGACGAATTGAACCCGGGGGGCAGATGCAATCGTACCAGTGCTGTGGAAGCGCAGCTGCGGTCTGGACCCGAACAATCGGATGAGGTCGCGAAGGGATGTGGTTCCACGGAGTCTCGATGCAGGTGCTACACTTCCACGCTCATCAGACTACGGTCGTACAAATGTATGTGTGACATCGAGCTCGACGAATGCCTCGGCTGTCAAATTGTAGGCAGGATCTGGTTGAAACGTTCCAAGCCACTCTTGGGCGGTGAGCGCGCATAAGAAAAGCATAGCGAAGATGGAAAATAATGATTTTTCCTGTACATGAGACTGCGTTCCATGAGGAGCGGTCCAGAAAGTTGTTTGCGAGCCGGATTCGGTGGCGCGACCGCTGTTGTCTTCTATTTCACTGGCCGGACTCCCTTGCCTCCACACATGTAGTTTCTCGCAAAAAAGTGTTCAGCCACATCGGCTTTCGGCCTCGTGTTTCGATCATTATCTATGCTAGGTCTATCAAAAAGGTGGTTATCGTGAAAGTCGCTTGGTCTATACAAATCGAGTGTTCAACGCCGCTTTCCAATAACGCCGGGTATCTTGCAACAGGCTGCAGAGGAAGAAGATGGCATCGAAAAGCGGTCTTCATTCAGATGATGCATTGTTCCAGCACGGCCAGAGCAGGCTGTCGCCTACACAGACTCAGTCTGTGGCTTAAGCCCTGCGAGAGCCGATTCTGAGACCAGGAACACCTTTCAGGCCCATCTTGCCGATTGTGCTCTTCTCAATGAGGGGCGGTTCCGGGCAGCCCATGGCCTTCGCGTATTCGTTTGCATGGCGTACGAGTTCGGCGGGGGTCAATTTCAACTTCTTCAAGAAGGTCTTGTTATATCCGAGGAATGCCTGGTAGGCTTTTGCCTTTGCCTCCTCTTCCACATTGGTGAATGCCCGATCAACGGTTCGCTGATGTTGAGGCACCTTTGAGACGATGTCCACAGGGTAAGGGTTGAGCGGCAGAGTCCTGTTAATCTTTGGGAAGAAGGATTCCTGCTCGGACAGGATGATGACAGCGCGACCATCCTTGCCAGCACGGGCTGTACGACCGACTCGGTGAACATACTGCTCAGTACTTGACGGAAGTCCGACCTGAACAACAAGGCCCACGTTAGGGAAGTCCATTCCGCGACCTACCACATCAGACGCTACCAAGATACCGCTTGTAGCATCCTTGAACTGCTGAGTGGTTTTGGTTCGGGCGGGTTGAGACATTCGGCTGTGCAGCTCGAAGAGCCTGAACTGGGGCAAGGCGTTCTTGTACAGGTCGTAAAACAGACCCACGCCGTTTGCAGTTGTGCCGAAGACGATGACCTTAAAGTCGGTGGGGTTCTTGTTGTACTCCTCCTCGATCAAGGCTAGAAGGGCAGCGAATGTCTGTGTTACTGAGGGAACAGTGATGAAGAACTGTGGGACGCGCTCGTGGGTGGGGACCTCGTTAGGGTCCACTGTCGAAAGCGCGGTGTATCCAGGGAAGAGAACACACTTTGCGACATCCATGACATCTGGGTTCATAGTGGCAGAGAAGCACATGCCCTGCCAGCCGTCGTTTTTGGGTGGGATGCGGCGAAGGATCTTCTTGACTGCTGGCGCAAAACCAGCATCGAGCATCTGATCAGCCTCGTCGAGAACAACGGTCTTGACGTGAGTGAATCGCTCACGAACCTCTTCCTCGCCAAGGATGTCGTCTAGTCGACCGGGCGTGGCAACAAGGATAGTGGGGTTGCCGTTCATGAAAGCCTTGAGGTTGGAGGCACGAGAAGTACCACCGAAGGCGGTGTGGGTTTCCATCTTCCGTGGTAGGCAGGCAGTGACGCCGTGTGCTTCCTTCGCAATCTGCAGCGCCAGCTCGCGAGTAGGGCAGACAATCAGGATACCGACCTTGCCTCTTGGGGGCGCATTGCCGGCAAGAAGGTTCTGGATGGCCGGCAGCAGGAAAGCAACCGTCTTGCCAGTACCGGTCTTGGCCTGCACAATGCAATCAGACGTGATGCTCGGCAGCTCAGTCAGCACCTTCTGCTGCACCGGCGACATGAACTCGAAGCCCATCTTGTCCAGGCTGTTTAGCAGCGCCTGGTCCAGTATGCCCTTCATCTCAGAAAAGCGCTTGGCTTCGGTGTTGCCAGCAGATGTACTGTACATAGCCTTGACATCGACAGGGCCTGTAGAGCTGACGTCTTGCATCTTGACATCTTCGGTTCTGGGGCGCTTCGGCTGTTGGGCGGCGGTCGAGAGAGGGTTGGCTCCGTTGGTGGGAGCAGCGCCGCTGGGTCTGGGGCGGTGCCACTTGCGCTTGGGTGGGGGAGGCATGGCGGTGAAAATGTGCCTGTAGTTGTAGGTGAAGTGAGGTCTGCTGAAGAGGCGGAAAGTATTAGTTGAAAGAGAAAGACGTGCTGCAACACCGGAAGGAGCGAACAGAGAATGTGGAATAGATTTCATTATTCTCGCGCCCTAGTACATACACAGAAGTAGCCTATGAGAGGACAAAGAACGAAAATAAGAGAATGTCTTACTGCAGAGACTGCTGCGCGCGTTTCAGAGGCGACAACAAAAAAGTTGACAAGCGTTGCGGCGCGCGGCGCAGGAACGCCGGTCGCTGTGTCAGCGGTCAGCCTTGCGCGCTAATGAAACCCTGCCTCTCTTGTGGGCATCTCACACTCGCCTCTCAAAACCACAGACTTACGTCTTCGTTAATTGATGACTTTAACACAGGATGCCTGCTGCCAACACGAAGTTGTCAAGAAGGGCGTGGACTGACGTCGCTGAAGAGGCCCACAGACATCGAGATGCCACAATAGCGGCCTTGTCCCCACCAGCGCCCAAGGTACCCTCAGATCTTCCAAAGAACACAATGCATGTGCCTGATCAACTACTGGACCACTCTGTATTGCCCGTCACCAAATTGCTGCCGGAAGAGCTGCTTTTGTCGCTCTCAACAGGCCAATTGTCAGCTGTGCAAGTTACTACTGCCTACCTTCAGCGTGCCGCAGTAGCACAAGGACTCTCAAATTGTCTTACTGAGCTCCTCCCCTCTCTCGCACTAGAACGTGCAAAAGATCTTGATGCGTACTTTCAGGAAAAGCAGCGTCCAATTGGTCCACTGCATGGCTTTCCCATCAGCTTGAAAGAACACCTCGGACTTCAAGGACTACGATGCACCACCGGCTACATTTCGCACTGGGACACCATCGCAAAGGAAGATGCACACATCATCAAAGTACTCCACAATGCAGGAGCGATTTTCCATTGCAGAACAACAGTGCCACAGACGATGATGCATTTAGAGACCGACTCCAACCTCTATGGCGTCACAACAAATCCGTACAACAGCAACTTGACGTCGGGAGGCAGCTCGGGTGGTGAAGGCGCTTTAATCGCTCTTCGCGGCTCGTGTCTGGGCATTGGCTCGGACGTAGGTGGCTCTATTCGCAGTCCGGCCGCAAACTGTGGTGTGTTCGGTCTGAAGCCAACTGCCTTTCGACTGCCAACTGACGGTTGGGGGTATATGATGGCGGGAGCAGATACTGTCCAGACTGTCCTTGGACCGCTTTCAACAACTCTTGAGGGAGTCAAGATTTTCATGAAGACTATTATCGACTCAGAACCATGGATTGAGGAACCCGCACTCATACCTATGCCCTGGCGCACGCACGCTGTTCCCGAAGGCAGACCACTGCGGATAGGCGTGCTCTGGCACGACGGGACTGTAAGGCCGCAACCACCAGTTACACGCGCCCTGAAGCGGGTCACAGACGCGCTCCAAGAGCACAACATCGAGGTGGTCGATTTCCCACCACATTTGCACGACGAAGCCTGGGCAATCCTTTCCTCCCTCTACTATACCGACGGCGGCGAAGCAGACAGCGAAGACATCGCCTCCTCCGGCGAGCCGTGGCGGCCCCTCTCAAAGTGGATAATCAAAGACAATCCATGCGTCAAGAAGCTCTCGGTTGGCGAACTGGCATACTGGTTCGAAGAACGCGAGGCGTACCGCAAGGAGTACGCACTGCACTGGAAGAAGCACGGCATTGATGCGCTGCTATGTCCTGTCGGTCCTGGCGTTGCACCGAAACATAATACCGCGAGATACTGGAGTTACACAAGTCAGTGGAACCTGCTTGACTATCCAGGTCTGGTGTTTCCGGTGGATAAGGTCGACAAGAGAGTTGATAAGTGGAACGGTGATGAGCAGGTACTAGGTGAGCTCGATCAGGAGAACAGGGGGCTCTGGGACCCTGCGGAGTTTCACGGGATACCTATCGGACTACAGCTCGTGGGCAGACGCTTCGAAGACGAGAAGATTGTGGCGATTCTTGAGCACATCACCGATAAGATCGGTCTGCCGCGGCAGGCATTATCTTGATATCGAGTCATCGTCCCTCCGAGGTCGTCTATGGGTACCATTGCTGTTAATACGGAGAACGATCCGCCGAAGATTATTGTTTGGTAATTTAACCGCATTGATGGCGACGACTGACTTGACGTTCATTTCCGCGTCGTACGACGTCAAGGCAGTCCGATCGGACAGAAGCTTGCTAGCCGCCAGTAGAGAACCGGAGGCGAGACGACTCTGACAGTTGAGCTTCTATTGGCTGGCGTGCTTTTTGCAGCTTGAATTTGCTGCAATCCGAACATTTTCAGTCTTCCGGTGCGTTTACCTGCGCTAATGAGTTAGGCTAGATCTTTTACATGGCGGACGACAGCCTCCTTGCATTGGGTATTTACAGCAATGAGAATACGCACCGGGTGTGAAGACGTCCATTGTCCCGTGATGATAGTCAAACGCCAGGCTTAGGCTACGCACAGCCCGAATGAGTCGACGTGCACCTAGACAGCCGTGGAGGATCGCCACCTGTGCCTGGATCATCGGGGCCGTGAGTCTGAAGTTTTGGGAGGGAGTTCTCACATCGCCAGAAAGGCTGACCTAATCGCATCGGCCAGAGCTCATCATGGTCTTCATGTCTACAGAGGTCACCTGTCACACGAGTATTCAAGCCGACCATCTCTAATTTTTCGTGCGGTCAAGATCGAGTTCTGCTAGACTACACACAACTACCAGTGTGCTGCTCTAGTGGAGTCTGAGCCATATCTCGCGATAGTTCGCGGGGTCCAGAGAAGAGGCGACAGCTACGGAAAAGAAAAAGCCATGCTGTATGTCTGTGATGTGATAAGACTTCATAGTTGGCACCTGGTAATCTCCAAGCAAGTCACACTAAGGTGTTTGATGGTGTTTGATGGTGTTGATACAACAAATCGATACCGACACAAAATTCAACCACAGTGCAGGCGATTTCGAAGCTACAGAGGGACGAAGAGATCACTCGAGTTGATAAAGATGAAGTAAAGAACATCTCTGGGGGTATCAAACGCCACACACCTCCCAAACCGGAACGCCAAGCAGCCACGTCATTGCCCACCACCTTGCCATCTTCTCTCCCATACGAGTGTGCAGCAATTCGTTGACAGCGTAGTGGTATCTCCAGCGTCGTGAAAATATGCTCAGCCATGCGTAAGCTGGACCAGATGCCTGCTCAACGCACTCAAACGAAGTCTTTGCTTCGAGCTGAGGATGTAGAGCAGCTGATCGTGCTCGAGAATCTGCAGCGCTCAAATGTGAGGAGTTGGCCACAGTCGACCAGAAAAATCGACTCAACGGCCCTCTCTTCTCAAAGAATTGCGCGTTGAAAGCATCTGCGTCGAGTGCCGAGTCGCGGACAAAGCGGATGTACGACTTCAGCGCGCGGATGTTGTCATTGGCGCGGCAGTCCGGTAGCTGTGCATTCTCACTCCAGAGCAGCGACGCGTGATAGGGATGTGAGACATGTCTCAGGTTGCCGAGATCTCCAAGTATCCAGTGCGTGTCATCCGCCACAAAGATGTTGGCAGGCTTGACGTCGTCGTGACAAAAGCCTGCTTCATGGAGCTTGTGTAAGCTGGCGAGGAGGCCTTCGAAAGCTGGACGATAGTGTGCATCGATGTCTTCATAAGGCATGCCCTTCTCCCTCATGTTAGCGACTAAGGTCTTTAGACTTCCATGCCTGAGCAGAGTGGTAACTAGGTGCCACTCAGCCTGAGTATCAGAGGAATCAACCATGAAGAATGCTTTTACTGGTAAAAAGCCATCCTGGGAGGTAGTCGCATTGTTTTCGGTACCTCCAAAGTACAAAGATGCAGGTATCTCAGTCGGCCACTTTTCGCCCGCAGTGCCAGGCGCGCAGTTGCGAAACGGACTCTGCCCAGGTCGGAATGTCTTGATCACTGAGTCCTGGTATACGAATGTTTCGCCTTCCCACCCTTTTCCTAACACTCTCCATGTTGCTCGATTCGCAACGATCCGATCCTGGAGGTGTGCACTTTCCTCATCTAGTGTCCATGGCTGCGAGTGTTCGGCGTGTAGCTTGAATTCTGTTGGCGAGTATTTCGCTGCTAGTGCATGCCGGTACACGAATAAGAGATGATACTGCTCGAACAGTATGAAGATGGATAGAACAAGCGCAAGTCGGTATCGTAGATGATAAAGCGATCGTGTCGGTGCGGAGATCCGGAATGGACGGCCCATTTATGCAGTATGAAGTATCGCGATAAGTTGCTTGTCTACACGTTGTTGCACACTTCACGACTATCAAGTGAGCTGCGACACATCTACGAGAGACTTTTAGAAGAAATCTGTGACTGCGCCCTTGAGCCGTCTTATGAACCGGCTTCCGTATACCTTCCATTCTACGCCCGTATGATCCTGTTAGTGGGCCTTGAATGCACCAAAGGGAAGGGTGTCACGTATCGACGTCAGTGGCTAACCCAATTTATAAGCTGGGGCGGTGCTCTTGTCTGCTGTCCAACGCTGGAAACCAAGAAATGGTGAAGCCTTGGTGTCTTGGACATTTCGGAAACCAGCCGTAGCTTCAGATTGGTGATAAAAATGTCCAGCGCATGACGAAATGCGAGTTCTTCTGCCCGTGGGTCTCCTCGCAAGACGCCGCTTTTTCATGTCGTCAGAAGATTTTCCCGACGTGGCGCCCGTCAGATGTCGTGCGTTCCGGTTCAGGAACGAAGGATCGAAAGATTTGAACCGTGCAGGGTCCATTGCCCTTCAAGCGCCCCACCGTCAGAGCGAGCTCCACAACCAAATCCAATCACTTTCTCTAACCCCTTGAAGACACTCTGCGATCCCCCCTGCAGACTGCAACGCGTTCATACCCGCAGGCGGCTTGTGAGCGCATGAGCATTCGTCAGAGTTTCGTGCGATCACTGATGGGGCTCGGAAGGCTCTTACCAGCATTATGACTACCAAGGCCCAATCGCTGCAGAACAGGACGCAATTGATCGCGCATTTCGATGACGTCCAGTGGGACTTAAGTTTCAGCACGTGCGACGAAGCTGACAGCGCCAGCGCCCGCGACAAACAGAGTGCCGGCTGGTCCAATCCCTGGGAGTTTGACAAGCCAGACTTGTGGGATCGCGGAAGACCTTCGCCGGCTCTGGTGACATTCCTGTGGACACACCCGCCCGGCATCGAGCTTGGTGCCAGCACACGCCCATTGAAGGCGTTCATCCCTGTCAGTCGATTTCGCAGCATCAGCCCTTTCCTTTTTAGTCTTTGATGAATGCGCAATCAACGCGACATAACTGATAAGTGCTATTTGCAGGGCTGTGGCAGGGGCACGATGTAGCAATGCTGGCATTGAACGGCTTCGAAACCTGGGGTTTCGAGGTCTCGCAGAAAGCTGTTGATACGGCAAATGCCAACATCAAGGTCCAGTTAGCCAAGCCGGTAGACGACAACTTTGGTAAAGGAGGAGGTCGATCCAAGCCTGCAGCTGCAAAGATCATGCTTGGTGACTTTTTCGAGCGAGATTGGGAGATCCAGGTGGGTACTGACTTCGAAGGATTCGATATTATTTACGACTATACTGTGAGTTCCACATCAACCTAAGGGCCCCACGTGTGGTGTTGATAAATTCTAGTTTCTCTGTGCCTTACTGCCGTCGATGCGACGACACTGGGTGCAGCGGATGTCACAGCTGCTCTCTCTATCTGGCATGCTGATGTGCCTAGAGTTCCCCTTGTGGAAACCTCTGGCAGCTCCAGGTCCACCATGGGGTCTCAGCGGAGTGCACCGAGATATCCTGACAGAGGGGGGGACGTGGGTCGTTGATGATGCGGGGTCCCTGAGCATACTAGATAGTGACATTGGTGCTTTTGAACGAGTCGCGTACTGGAAACCGCCGATATCGTTCGAACAAGGTCGCGGTGAAGATATGATCAGCGTCTGGAAGCTGCGGAAGATGGGGTAAGGCCCTGAACTCGAACGTTCCAGCAGATGGGTCGAAGAGCGGCTGAGAAGTTTCATATACCGATCGGCGGTCATCAAGAGGAGCAGTGACAAGGGACTGAACCTGTGTACGTTATATCCTTGCTATGCCTAAGGCTTCAGCTCAGACGTTGAATCCCGAGAATGCCACTTTTGCCTTCTGCATTGACGGTAACATGCAGGGACCACGTACGGAGAGTTAAAACACGTTCCCCGGTGCCATATCTCTTAGTCTAGATCGAGGACATCACCGCTCGCTAGCATACGATAGTCTTACCTCATCCGTCTGGTGAGACTGGCTCGTCTACAGCACGTCCGTGCAGACCCCGTCGTTATAGATCAGCACAAACCAGGCCATGCTAGTTCGGCGAACTTCTCCTGCACCGCAATTTTCTCGTTCGCTCAACTTGGGCAAAAGATCAACGGGGACAACGGAATGGGAACTGGACCTTGCACCGGAAGTGGATCTTCTTAAGGAGGACGGCACGGAGTGCTTACACAGAGTCATGTCACTGGAGTTCAAGGACCATAATCAAGTACTATGGGCCTTGCTCCAAAACCTTATATTTCTAGTTTCCAGCTCCTCTTGCCGATTTACCTCCTAAACATGGAACCTTTCATATAGGCGTTGATCTACAGTTTTCTCACCGAATTGCTCTACGGTTCGCCGATTGGATCCCGCCAATTTTGGTCCGCTTGTTCGCTTGATACCAACGGTCCCAAGAATCAGTACACTAATATGCAAGACCGCGGAGGGCAAATTGCAGCCGTTGCCATAACTTTCCTCATCCTTTCGTGGGTGACCGTTGGATTACGGTGCTATGTCAGGTTAGTTTTAGCTGTCCCGCAAAGTATCCATTGTTTGAAGCGAACTAACGCGAACATCAGAACATTCCTCGTGAAAGGGTTTGGCCTGGACGACAAGATGATGATCGTAACACTCGCCTTCTTCACGGCATACCTCGCATGCCAAATCGGCGGTGCCGTACACGGATCCGGTGCGCATCGTGAGAATCTTACAGATGAGCAAGCGCAGACTGCTCTCCATTACTGGTTCTTCTGCGAAGTGTTCTACACCATCTCTACGTCAATCTTCAAGATAGCCATCGGCCTGTTCCTGCTACGCATTACAGTTGCCCCACTTCACATCTGGATCATTTGGTTCATCATGGCCGTATCAGCAGTAGTCGGCGCCTCATACACATTGCTGGTACTATTGCAGTGCAGGCCCATGTCCTTCTGGTGGGATCTGAATCCTGACCACACCGGCACCTGTATTCCGGCAACGTTGGTCATGTACTTGACATACGCTGTCTCAGCGCTGAACTCAGTCGCTGACTGGACTTTTGGCATACTACCCATCTTCGTTGTAAAAGACTTGCAGATGAAGCGCCGCGTCAAGGTCATCGTCAGCGGAATTATCGGCCTTGCCGCAATGTATGTATCGATTGACGTTTTCAGCAACAGCGGCACTGACATCCTCCCCAGTGGCTCAACAGCAACTATTATCCGCCTCCCCTACACCTCAAGCCTCGGTCAATACAAAGGCGACTTTCTCTACCGCACTACCGACTTCGCAATCTGGACTACCGTAGAAGTCGGCATCGGGATAACAGCGGGCTGCATCGCGACGCTCAAGCCCCTCTTCAAAGCGGTCCTGGGCTCCACGGGCCAAAACTCCGGCATGCCATGGTCCAAGGGTCCGGCAGGCTTTCAATCGAAAATTGGTGGAAGCTTTGGTACCCAGCAGGCTCTCGAGGACCTGCGGCCTGCCGGCGAAAGAACGATCCGGACTACCACCGTCACCGGCGGGCGCGGGAGCAGCAGCGATGAGGAAAACTTTCTGGATACAGGGGCGCCGGAGGAGCGGTGGGAGGGTATACGGAAGGGCGTCACTACAACAGTTACATCTATTGAAGTCAAACCCGAGAAGACGGGAGCTAAGGTATCAGGGGACTATACTCATGGGATGCCAAAGGCGGACAAGCGGAGGAGTCTTAGTCTGGGGCAGCGCAGCAATAGTACGCTCGATGAAGGGGAGAGAAAACCTGTTGGGACATTTAATCCGTTTCAGTAGATCTGGATAATTGTACAATGAATTAATAATGCACACTCGTGAATAAAACTTCAAGACGATGGTTTGAATGTCTGCCAGGAGTTGGATCATGGTGGGTGGGAGCGGCAAACGACTGCTCGTGCAGTCTGCAATTGGACAGGCGCAATGACATTGCAAATACCCCCTTCATGTAGTTCAACGTTCAGGGGCTTCCCATGGTAGAGGAGCAGGCGCTCTTGTAAGATTTGGAGGCGTCTTAAGGAAAAAATGTATCCTCAATTCAGATACCGAGAGTCTTTATGTGCAGATTGTTGAACAGAAGGGGTAACGATGTGTATGTGCTTGAAAGTTGTCTTGCTGTATCGTAACTATGCTGATGGTGCTCAACCTCTTTATACTACGAATGTGTAGGTCAATGCAGCTAATATCAAAGGCGGCGTAGCCAATCTAGTACCATTCAACTTCTCATTGCTCGATCTTCGATTTTAAGGCGGCTCAAGGCATGCCCATCTGTCCACCCACAGCGTCCAAGGCGCTCTCAACAGCTTCCTCCAGCGATTCTACCCGGTGCCTGAGCACACGATTCTCTTCCCGTTCCTTGCTCAATCGTCCCCAAACAGAAGCTTGCGAGCCGCCTTCGCAATTGGCGCAGCCCCAGCTCTGCACACTGACTGACCCGCCTCTGTGCTTGTCGTATGTGCCACTGCGCTGTAAGCTCTGCACTTTCTTATGCTTTGTCGGTGTGACTTCGGCTTCAACTTCGAGAATGGAGGATCGATCGGTGCCTGTGGGGCTCAGACAATTTCTCGAGAACAGGCTTGCGGCGTCGGTTTCGACATCGGACTCAAAGCCGGAGTCGACGCTGAGCTCAGAGTTCGAGATGCGGTTGCGGCGGCGCGGTGCGTCCTGGCAGCTACACTGAGGCTGGCTTCTGATCAACGCGAGGCTCCTTTTGCGCGCAGCTTCTTCCTCCTGTCTAGCGTGGCGCTCGAATGCAAGGTCCTCCACCAGTTGCCGCATTTGCTCGTCTTGCTCTGTCGCCCTTGCCGCCATTGTCTCAAGCTGCATCTTCAAATGACGCGCCCTTGTCTCTGCCTCATCCAGCTCGTCGTCCTGAGCGCTCTGCTCAGATTGCGCATCAACAAGTGCGGTTGACAGCTGGCGGTACGACTTTTGGTAGCGGGCAAGGAGGGCTTCAGCGTTCGCGAGAAGGTCGTTGAAGGACGATGGCGCGAGAGGATCGGCGGGACCGTGAGGAAAGAGAGCTTGTGGGATATTCATATTGAGCAGCTCATCGTCGGCGTTGTGGTAGACCGGCGCTGGAGTCGGCGATGGCACTGCGGCATTCTTCTGTGTCGACAACAGCCACGCAAACCTGCTGCTGGCAGGTGATTGGTACTGTGGCTTGGTCGATGTCGCCATCTGCTCAGAACGCGCTGGTGTTTCGGAAGCCGCCCGAGTATGCGTAGGCTTGCGGTTGAAGATGTTCATGGTATTGTATGATTGTTCCTCGTCTTCCTCACTCTCAGATCCTGAGTCCGAAGAATAGTACTCAGAGGGTACTTCTGATCCAGACTCTGAGACTGTGTCGTCGTCCTGCTGCTGAAGACCAAGTTTGATGGGCGCCGAAGATCCGTTGAACCAGCTCTTGGTCGAATCAATTGCGCTCCTCGAAGGCAGAAAGCTGGCTAGCGACTTGCTTGGCGAATGCGATCGAATCGATGCTGCGGAAGTATGTTGCTGTATGGTGGATGATGCGCGGTTGAGAAAAGACTGGCTGTTGTTGAGAAATGTGCCTGTCAGCGTGCGCTGGTGACTGCTGCGACCTGCACGTGGATAGTCTTCGAGTGGGGAAGGTGAGTCGCTGTGTGGATCATAGGCAGTGGCGTTTGAAGTTAAGACAGAAGGAGGCGGTCGGATTGAAGCCGAAAGGTCGATGCTGTCGAAGCTTTTCAGCTCCTCGTCGGACGGTACCGTGAATTGCCTTAGCGGGGATGTTGGAGCCTTAAGTGCACCCCGCGCTGGGAAGTGGGCTGCATGTGAGGCCTGAGGAGGTTGTTGAAGCTCGAGCTCAGGAGAAGCTGGCTGAAGCATGATTTCTGGTTGAATAATAAGGGCCCACGAATTTCCTCTTTCGAACAGCTGTTCATGAGCCTGTTGACGAGCGAACGGATGGAATGTACTTCGTGAAACGCGTGTTGTGGCGGTATCCTGGTCAACAGCGGACGCTATCGATTACCTCCGTTGGTGGACCTGGACCTGCAGAAGCGCGAAAGTAAAGCGGCCAAGGAGGGCACAGAGTTTGGATAAAATGGCAGTTGTGAGCAGTTGTGCAACGGATTGCTGGATGTGTGTGGGTATCAGATTCGAGAGTGGATGTTGCACGAGGAAATGTGCTGTCGAGTCTCTGAGATTAACAACGTGGCTGGCAGGAGGCTGGCGATGTGAAAAATGACGCGCTCACCGCCAGCATGCATCCCATCGCTAAAAGGCACCAATCGCCCCAAGATCTTTTCCATAATGAGGCGTTCCGTTCAAAAACCTGCAGTAGTTCACTGCAACAAGTTCGCGCCGTCGTTATACATATAAAATAGTGATGACGCTACTTGTCACTGGTGAGGCTGCCGAAACAGAGCTCAGCGTCTTCGCTCGACCTCGACCGCGATCGTGTCACGCCACGGAGCCTTTCCACCCCTACCAAAACTGTCTCTCGACCCTCATTTGCTTTTGATCAAATGCGCGTCTTCGAACGTTTCCCATCGCTCAGCTCCGTCATCGCCGAGCACGAGCCATGGCGCCTTCTCACGGAGGAAGATGTGCTTTCCTATCTTCGGCAGTTCACAGCTCATGCTTTCCAGGTCCACAGAGCCCATCGTCAACGAGATCTCGTCTTCGTGGAATGAAAGTGCCATCGAGATCGGGGCGCCGCACCGCGAACAGAACGACCTCTCTGCGATGTCCGAGAGCTTTAGGATCTCACGTGTAGACTGCTCCGTGAAAGTAAGTGCACTTTTGGACACGCCGGTGAATGAGATGTAGGCAGAGCCAGACAATTGTTGGCATGCGCGACAGTGGCAGACGACAATGTCCTTGGGGCATGCAGTCGACGTGTACTGAATGCCGCCGCATCTGCAACCGCCTTTGAAGATGATACCGTTACCTGCGGTTTTTGGAACGTATCGTAAACCGTCAACAGCTGTCAACCGATCAGTATGTTGTTCGCTGGCACCCGTTCGTGGAGGTTGAGCTTACGTTTGCGCGCGACCCCAAGGAACACAGAGTCGACTTCCTCGACCTTGCCATCGATCGCCAGCTTTTCCCACTCTTCTTTGTAAACACCCTGTGCTTTTCTTCTAATATCATTGCTTGCAAAGGTCCTTGCAACGTCCTTCATAATGACGTTCTCAACAAAGAAGTCATCCCACTGTTCCATATCATATGAGCGTCTCCCATACCCCGCTTGGTTCTCAACTGTCACAACCTTCTCACACTCGAGGCCAGCAGACTCAAGAACGTCCTTTAGGGTTGATTCTGACTTGCTCCAAGATCTGTTGTAGGGAATATCTAAGCCCAAGCGCCTAGCGACCTTCTCAAGGACCATGCCCGCTATCAGGTTTCTTGGATGTGTTGCATCTAATGCGAGGGTGCCGCCAGGCTTCAGAAAATGTGACCAGTGCTCGATCGCAGCCTTTGGATCAGGAAACAGGACCAGAGCAGAGGCGACGGTGATCACATCAAACTTGATGTCCTTGAGCTCTTCCAGCTCTTCCAGATGTAGCACATCCCCCTTTAAGAAGGTCACATTTGCGTACTTGTCACCAGCGTTCCTCGCCTTGAACTGAGCGACCCCGAGCATCGATGGGGTTACATCGACACCGATGACATCACCAGTCGGCCCCACAGCATCTGCTTCGAGGAAGGTGAGAAGTCCAGTACCGCATGCTAGATCTAGCACGTGCTGACCGGGCTCGATGTCGACGTTTGACACGAAGCGGCCGGTGAAGTCGCCATGCCATGTGTTGTCATAGTCTGCAGCTCTGTTTTCGTAGAACTTGATGGCTCCATCTGCTTGTCGTTCACTAGCCATGACAGAGGACTGAGCTATCTGTCGAGAGCCCTCGAGTGCTTGGATTGGTGATTGACGGTGCTTTGAGTAAGTGAGACCATAGACGGTCCGACTGCGACAAGGAAGTGTAATCCAATTGTGCGCGGGCTGTGCGCGGGTCCCTTAATCGTCCTCTGTTATCGAGCTGCAGAATGCAGTCTGCGTTCAAGAAGAGTGCGGATATTTCGACGTTCGTCAGATTTCAAATCGTTTGTATGACTGAGGGGTGCCGAAGCTGAAGGTTGGTACTAGTGCCGAGATGGGCTAGCTGTCTTACTAACACATCTTCCAAAGGCGGACGCCCTTCCCTCTCCTTCCTCACACTCATCCACATCCTCATCAGTCGGAATTCAAGATGCCCATCAGAACCACCCAAGAAATTGAATGTTGGGTCTGAATAAACGAACGTTCCCACAGCGTCGGCACCCTTACTCGTTCTTGAGACAGGACACCTGGGTGACGAACATGTCTTAGAGCAGGCTTGCGACGCTCTTGCGTGACTTCAGTTGTCTTGCCTCCATATTTACACCAGTAACGTCCAGTACCTAAGTGTTCCAAAGTATAAAGATCATGCTCTAGTCATAGGATGCCCAATCGAGTCCCGCCATAAGTGGCTTGCCACTCGTCGCTGAGTACACCTCACACTTTCGAAGGAACGGGACTCGCATTCGGCTTCGTTTACTACTTTGGTGGTCTTCAGGTCTCGTCAATAACCGATTGCATAAACCATGCCAATCATTACAGTGGCTCTAGCGGTATCAGATATCGAATAACACCACGTTACTCAGCTGATATGCTGAGTCCGAACACACAGCGATACCACTAACAATCGTTGCGACTGGTACCGTCATAAAGCTGTCGATATGCAGAACCATATGGAGTTGTCATAAGCAATGTCCGACGACCATCTCTGGCTTCTGCCGTAAGTTGAGCACTTCCAAATCCGAATCCTAACATTGAAGCTATACTTGCCAGCAGTGGTAAAGTGGATGCCTATCTCGATCGCGACCGAAGGGAGGTCTTAGGGCCAGACGCTTTTTTGAGAAATGCCTAAAATAAGAGATATCCACATCACTCAACATGGAACTTTTGGGGTGATCACGAAACCGGACTATGGCTGGTGGAATAATTCATCACAGTCATCAGTGCCCTCACCGGGTTTGTAGTAAGCAGGTTGTGGCAAGCAGGCACTTCTGCCGGGTGCTCTTGTGCACAACACAGCAATGCTAGTATAAGCAGGACCCATCGAAGTCTCTCGAGGATTATCTTCACCCTAAAGACCAAGCCTACAAAGTTTAACAACATGAAGTCCTCAGCCATCATCCACCTTCTGTCAGCAAGAGCCAGCGCAGCGCCTCTTGTGTAGGAACGTCAGGCCACTTGTAACGTTCCAACGACTTTCCCGACGACCACAAACGCTAAGCCAGCCGATCCTTTCAAGTTCTCCGATGGCAGGATCGTCACAACCAAAGCAGACTTTGCCTGTGAGAACCAGGAGGTCAGCGCCGCCTTTCAGGCTTGGGAGCTGAGTGTTTTCCCTCCAGAGCCCTTCAGCATCATTGCTTCGCTCTCTGAGGACAGCCTTTCAATCACTGCATCTGAAGCCGGCAAGTCAATCACCTTTGCTGTCTTGATCCAGAAGCACAGCGGCTCGGATCCATTCCCAGCTATCATCACATACCGCGCCGTAAGCCTACCCATCCCTACGGTGTCGTGACTATCACATTCAATAACAACGACGTTGCTGCCCAGCAAGGTCAGGGCAGTCACAGTGCTGGCGCTCTCACGACCTGGGCGGCGGGCGTGGACCGCATCATCGACGCCCTCGAGATAACACCTAGTGCTGGCATTGACCCTGAGCGTGTCGGTGTGATCGGTTGCTCACGTAATGGAAGAGCCACCTTTGTTGCCGCAGCCCTCGTCAAGCGCATCGCACTCGGCCTCCCACAGGTCTGGCGCCGGCGGTGCTGCGTGTTGACGCATCTCCGACTCCGATAAGGCGAAGGGCAAAAATTTCCACACCGCTTCCCAGATCTTCGGTGAGAATATCTGGCACAGCCCCAGATTCAATGCGTTCAGTACCAAAGCAAACATCCAGGCTATTGGCCAACATCAGCTCGCCGGCAGGGTCGCCCTTCGTGGTCTGCTCGTCATCGAGAATGAAATTGACTCGTTTGGTCATGTGTCCACGACTAGTTGTATGAAGGCTGGATGGCTGATCTACAAGGCGCTCGGCATGCCGGACAATATGGGCTTCACAGGAGCTGGTCCTCACAACCACTGCTCGGTCCCTGCAACTAAGCAGGCTGATCTTACTGCGTTCATTGGCAAGTTTCTTTTGAACCAGAATACAAACACGGTGGACATTGAGAAGGGTCCTAGTGGCGCAGATGTCGGCACGTACATCGACTGGACGACACCCACTCTCTCTTAGGCTTGGTCGTTGTCACGAAATGCAGGCCAGTTGAAGGTGCGCCCATGGCACGTATATTGATTTGCAATAAATTGCACATGAATAGGATTCGGAAGATTGATGGTCACATTTGAATCTTTGATCGTACTCTACGTTGCGAAGCGGCTGAACAAGGCGATCCTTGAGCCCCTTCTCGTCCTCCAGCTCAACACCATCACAGTGATGACGTAGTAACCAGATATCCATCAGAATAGGCACACCCATCGTTCAACAGCGCTATTCCAGGCCAGTTTTTTATAGCAGAACGAATACTCGGAACGTCTGAAGGCGAAGGCAGTGAGTTTGATGTTCGCAAGGTCGTCGTTGGGAGTGGAGGGGTCACGGTCGCAATGCCCACTGGTTCGCCAATCCGGATCTCCGCCGGTGGCCCAAACGCTCAACCGCAAACACGTCAGACGTCGCTCCAATCGACGAGACCAGCATCGAGGCATCCATAACGGTGAACATATGTGAATAAGTGAGGGAGATGACAGATGACGCGTGCACCAATCAGAGGCCGTGCTGATCACCTGACCTGCTAACCAATTGTGGGGGCGTACGGTAGGAACTCGCTCTGCCGCGCCTTGATGAACGTCCACCCAACGCCGACCAACCCCAACATCACCGGACAGCGTTCCCCATCTTCTTTGCGCGCGCAACCCATTGTTTACAACGCGTGAAGCACCACGATCAACATTTTGCGCGTGCCTGCGCCCTTTTGCCCACCCCCACGCAATTTGCCAGGCAGCCTCCGGTACTGCCATCGACCGCGACACGCGCGCGCGCACCCCCGGCGGAGGTGCACCAGCCTTGTTCACCAACGGCACACACCGCCACGCCGCTGCATGATAATGTCATAGCAGCTTGCTGCATATTCACTTCACCGACTCATACTGTCCTTTCCCCGTATTGCGCGCTTTCGCCCAACCTCCTCACGGCCCATTGAGCGCGCTCGAAGCCTGTGGCAGTTATACTTTGCGCCACACCGTGCATCTAGCCCAACACCGCAACCATGGCATCAACTCAGGCCACGCCAGACATGTCTGGTCAGCCTCAAGGCCAAGGGCAGCTGCCTGCCAACCTCAGTAAGGAACAGGTTGCGCAGATATTCCAGGTAAGACACACTTGTAGACATGCATGCGCTCGGCGCTCATGCCATCGCACTTTGTGGTTGCTGACCTCTGTATAGAAATACCAGCAGATGAAGGCGGCAGGCGTTCCTGACACCAACCCTGATCTCATCAAGGCCCGAAATGTCCTCGCCATGGTCCAGAAGCGCAACCAGTACATCGCACAGCAGCAGAAGATGATGCAGCAACAGCAACATCAGCGACAGCAGAGCCTCACCGAGCAGCAGAACGGTCAGCAGAACGGCGCTGCCGTGGCTATGAATGGCGCGAAGCTGTCTGACGGCTCGTCTGCTACACCCGCTACAAGCGGGCCTTCTGGCGGCGCGCAGTCTACTGTTGCGGGCGGACAAGCACTATCTGGAGATGGCCAGACACCCACTTCTGCAACGAGCGGTGGCCAAGGTGGCTTCACAAAGGAACAGCTGTTCATGCTCAGGAACCAGATCTCGGCTTTTAAGCATCTGTCCAAGGGTCTTCCTCTGCCGGCTAACATGCAACAACTGTTCAGCACGCAGCAGGCCAAGAAGCCTCAGAGTACCTCTGACGCTGTCGCAGCCGCCTCGCAGGTCTTAGACAATGCCACACGCGCCGCGAGCGCATCAGTCGGACCCAGCGGTGCTGTGCAAGAGCCCAGGAATCTGCCGCGCCTTCCTGATACTTTCATTGAGCCCTGGAAGAGCGAAGCCTTCCACGACGTCAACTACATCTCGCACACTCGGCGCAAGAACCGCCCATACCTCCCTTCGATCATGCCTCAGGGCGTTGACATCGATGCCGTTCAGCAAGGCATGCAAGAGCTGCGCAAGGAACGCGAGACTATCCTGTACAACCGGATTACCGCGCGAAAGGCTGAACTGGAGAAGTTCAACGCCAACATCGGTTCGTGGGATACAAGCAAGACAGACTCGCCCGAGGATGACGGCAAGGTCAAGCTCGCACTTGTCATTGAGCAGAAGAAGCTCAACCTCTTGGAGAAGCAGCGCAAGCTGCGTAGAGAGATCGCCCAGCAGATGATCCACGCTGACAACCTGGCAATGACTGCCAACCGCACAGTCTACCGCAGACTCAAGAAGCAGTCGATGCGCGAAGCCCGTCTTACCGAGAAGCTCGAGAAGCAACAGCGCGATGCCCGTGAGACGAAGGAGAAGAAGAAGCACCACGAATTCATCGATGCTATAAGGAAACACCGCACAGAGCTTACAGAAGCCAGCATGGCTCAACGACAACGCCTGCAGAAGCTCGGTCGTATCATGATCACCACTCACCAGAACATCGAGAAGGAAGAGCAAAAGCGCATCGAGCGTACCGCCAAGCAGCGTCTGCAGGCTCTGAAGGCCAACGACGAAGAGACCTATCTCAAGCTTTTGGGCCAGGCCAAGGATACACGTATCTCTCACTTGCTGAAGCAGACCGATGGTTTCTTAAAGCAGCTCGCCGCCAGTGTCAAGGCGCAACAGCGAAACCACTCAGATCGTTACAAGCTCAACAACGCCGAGGAGGCGTCGGACGAGTCTTCAGACGACGAAGGTGCCACTGACGACGAGGCCCGACCTGGGAAGAAGAAGACCGACTACTACGAAATTGCCCATCGTATCAAGGAGACTGTCAGTGCACAGGCCTCGTGCTTGGTCGGTGGTACATTGAAGGAGTACCAGGTCAAGGGTCTGCAGTGGATGATCTCGCTGTACAACAACAACCTCAACGGTATTCTTGCTGACGAGATGGGTCTCGGAAAGACCATCCAGACGATTAGTCTGATCACATATCTCATCGAGAAGAAGCACCAGCCCGGACCTTTCCTGGTTATTGTACCACTCAGTACACTGACGAACTGGACCAGCGAGTTCGAGAAGTGGGCGCCTAGCGTGACGAAGATTGTGTATAAAGGACCGCCGAACCAGCGGAAGCAGTTCCAGCAGCAGATCCGATGGGGCCAATTCCAGGTCCTGCTCACCACTTACGAGTTCATCATCAAGGACCGTCCGATCCTGAGTAAGATCAAGTGGGTACACATGATCGTCGATGAGGGACACCGTATGAAGAACGCCAACTCGAAGCTGAGCAGCACCATCACACAGTACTACACCACTCGCTTCCGTCTCATTCTTACCGGCACCCCATTGCAGAACAACCTGACTGAGCTGTGGGCTATGCTCAACTTCGTACTGCCAACCATCTTCAAGTCCGCGACGTCGTTCGATGAATGGTTCAACACTCCGTTCGCCAACACTGGTGGTCAAGACAAGATGGAGCTGACAGAAGAAGAGCAGCTGCTCGTTATTCGTCGTCTTCATAAGGTTCTCCGCCCGTTCCTTCTGCGTCGTCTCAAGAAGGATGTCGAGAAGGATCTGCCTGACAAAACCGAGCGCGTCATCAAGTGCAACTTCTCTACTCTGCAAGCCAAGCTGTACAAGCAGCTCGTCACGCACAACAGGCTCATGGTTAGCGACGGGAAGGGTGGCAAGACTGGTATGCGTGGTCTGAGCAACATGCTCATGCAGTTGCGAAAGCTGTGCAACCATCCCTTTGTCTTTGAGGAAGTTGAAGATCAGATGAACCCTACGCGCGGTACCAACGATCTTCTATGGCGTGCGGCAGGAAAGTTTGAGCTCCTGGATCGTATTCTGCCTAAGTTCCACGCCACAGGGCATCGCGTGCTCATGTTCTTCCAGATGACACAGATCATGAACATCATGGAAGATTACCTGCGGTTACGAGGCATGAAGTACATGCGTTTGGACGGTGCCACCAAGGCTGACGACCGATCTGATTTGCTGAAGGCTTTCAATGCTCCCAACTCGCCTTACTTCTGTTTTTTGCTGTCTACACGCGCTGGTGGTCTTGGTCTCAACTTGCAGACCGCCGATACTGTCATCATCTACGACTCCGACTGGAATCCTCATCAGGATTTGCAGGCCCAAGATCGTGCTCACCGTATCGGACAGAAGAACGAAGTGCGCATTCTCCGCCTCATCACGTCCAACTCTGTCGAAGAGAAGATTCTCGAGCGAGCCAACTACAAGCTTGACATGGACGGCAAGGTCATTCAGGCTGGTAAGTTCGACAACAAGTCCACGAACGAAGAGCGTGATGCCATGCTGCGAGTCATGTTGGAGTCTGCTGAAGCTGCCGAAAGCCTTGAGCAAGAAGAAATGGACGACGATGATCTCAACCTGATCATGATGCGAAATGAAGATGAGTTCAAGCTCTTCCAGGAAATGGACAGGAAGCGGCTAGTAGAGGACCCATACGGCCCAGGAAAGGCACTCCCACGTCTCATCGGTGAGAGCGAACTTCCCGACATCTACCTCAACGAGGAGGGACCTGTTGTCGAAGAAGTTGCGGACACACCTGTCGGTCGCGGTGCTCGTGAACGTACACGCGTCAAGTACGACGACGGTCTTACGGAAGAGCAATGGCTTGAGGCTGTTGACAATGACGAAGACACTATCGAAGCTGCCATCGCCCGCAAGGAGGCTAGGGTCGCTAAGCGGGGGCGCAAGTCCGGCCTGAGGGAAGAATCACCTGCGCTGTCACGAGAGAGCTCAGAAGAGCCGGTACCGAAGAAGCGCGGCAGGAAACCAAAGCTGCCCGAGAAGCGCAAGGCCGACGAAGCATCTCTAGATGGGGACGTGGCGCCCCGCAAGCGCGGGCGGCCAGCACCAGCCAAGGACAACTTGCAGCCCCAGCAGCGCGCCTCGCTACAAAAGATTGTCAACACGGTTTACGAAGCGCTCAACGATCTCGAAGAGGAGTCGACGGAGGAAGGGATTCCCAACCGCGGCATCATCGACCCCTTCATCGAGCTGCCTGACAAATGGGACTACCCCGACTACTACCAGCTCATCAAGAACCCGATCTGCATGAACCAAGTTAAGAAGAAGATCAACAAGAAGGAGTACCAGTCGCCCAAGCAGTTCCGGGCCGATGTGGCGCTGCTGTGCGCCAACTGCCGGCTCTACAACGAGGACAGCAGCCTGTTGTACCAGGACGCCAATCTCATTGAGCAGACGGCGGTCGACAAGCTCAGGGAGGCGGCGCAGGAGTTTCCGGAGTGGCAGGACTTTGACGACGCGGCGAGTGCGACGGGTGGGCTGAGCACGGGCGTGACGAGCGCTGTGGGTACGCCGCGGGCGATTTAGGGAAGAAAGTGAGTACACGGCCGTTTTGCGTGGCGCACCGTCAGGTTGCTAACAATCGCAGGCGCAAGAGGATCTTGTACCTGGGCGAGAGTTGGTAGGCAGGCTAGATTACCTTCTCGACATGTTTTTGCTGCATAATTGAAATCACACGATTGGAGGCCTGATTCGTAGCACTGGGTGGGTGCGTACTCTGATCACGACCGAGACGTCGCGATTCAGGGCTTGCTATTCTTGTGGTTGGAGACGGTATTTGCATAGCTAGAGCTATAGACGACCGATCCGACAATGCACTCGTATCACTCACGCGTCCGCCATGTCACGCCTGACACGTAATGATGTTTCCCCCAATCCGTCCCCTCTGCCACGCCCTCACTGCTGCGCATTCCACGCCACGCACGCGGCGAAGTCGACGCCCGTGCCCCCGAAGATGTCCAGCGCCGAGCCAATGGTCAGGTCGACTTTGCCGCCGCTCAGCCGCTTGACCAGCTCCAGATCGTCCAGCGCCCGTCCGCCGCCCGCGTACGTCACGGGGATGCTGCACCACTCGGCCAGCTTGGACACGAGCTCGTGGTCGATGCCGCGCTGCAGGCCCTCGACGTCGGCGGCGTGGATCAGGAACTCGGCGCAGTGCGGCTCGAGGAGCTGGATGTTCTCTGTGGGCCGCCGTGTTAGCGCGTGCTCGGCTGCGTGGAGAGCGCGGTGCGTGTGTACCTCTGTTGAGCTCAAAGTCCGTCATCGTCTGCCACTTGTCTGTCGCAACGAACCACGCCTCGTCTTTTCGGCGGCAGCTCAGGTCGACGACGAGCTTGTCCGTGTCGTTGTGCAGCGCGGCCAGCACGGCCTGCAGGCGCGGCATGCTAAACTCCGCGCCGGGGAAGAGGTGCGATGTGACAATGACCTACTGCGCGTCGTCAGCCGCCGTGCTGCTCACTCGCTCGGCTGCGGCATCGCGAGTCTACCTTGTCGGCCCCGCGCGCAATCCACTCGCCCGCGTTCGCATCGCTGATGCCGCCGCCGACCTGCATGCCGCCCGGCCACGCGGCGAGGGCTTCCTGCGCTGCGGCGTCGTTGCCAGGGCCCAGCATGATCACGTGAGCGCCCGCGAGAGCGTGTTGCTTGTACAGCGCCGCGTAGTAGGCCGCCGGATGCTCCGACGTCCAGTTTGTCTTGAGGCCGGACGGCGTCGTGGTCGAGAGCGTGCCGCCGACAATCTGCTTCACGCTGCCGGCGTGCAGGTCTATGCAGGGGCGGAACTTTGTCATTGTGAAATGGCAATTGGAGGGGGAGGGGTGGAGGAAGGGCTCGGGGGTCCTGATGTTGGTTGCTAGCGTTGATTTTTTTTTTTTTTGGTTTGGTTTGGTCTGGTTTGGTTTGGTGTGGTTTGGTGTGGTTTGGTGTGGTTTGGTGTGGTCTGGTGTGGTCTGGTTTGGTGTGGTCTGGTTTGGTCTGGGTTCTACAACGCACACAGGAATAACACAATGGCGCCACAGCTGGGGAAACGAAAGCGCGTCACGCGCGAGGAGCTCGAGAGGCCGTCGCCGTCGCCGTCTGAGCGGTCCGGCGACGAGGCGGACATGCAAGAGCTGTTCCGGCGCGCGTTTGAGAAAAAGTTCAAGCCGCTGGCCGTGGAGCCCATCACACCCAAGACGGCAGAAGCGCCTGTGGTCGAAGACGACGAGGACGAAGACGACGAGGACGAAGACAAAGCGTCAGACTGGTCCGGCCTCAGCGACGACGAAGCGCCCAAAGTCGAGGTAATCGAATACAAAGACACGACCCTCGGCTCGGACGACGAAGAAGCCTCCAAAGCCCTCAAGCGCGCCTTCATGTCCTCGAAGCCGCCCACTGCAGGCAGCACACCCGCCACCAACAAGCCGACGCCCAAGAAAAAGGACAAAGACGCCGCCGACACCACCGACACGGCGAACCTCCAAAACGACCTCGCCCTCCAGAAGCTCCTGCGCGACTCCCACATCCTCTCGGCGTCGTCGTCCGGCGCCTCAACGCCCTCCCTGATCACCGCCGGCGCCGCCCGCCACAAGTCCACGGACCTGCATCTGCGCTCGCTCGGCGCCAAGAGCAGCGTCTTCACGCAGAAGAAGATGCCCATGGCGCAGCGCAAGCACATGGTCGAGAAGGCGCGGCTGACGGAGCAGAAGCGACGGCACGAGGCGCGCGAGGGCGGCATCATCCTCGAGAAGGAGGTCAGGGAGAAGAGCAAGGGTAAGGAGAGGAAGAGGGAGCGGGATGTGGCTGGGCCGAGCATTGGGCGGTTCAGCGGCGGTACGCTGACGCTGAGCAAGAAGGATGTCAGGAGTATTACTGGTGGGCCTGGGAGCGGGGGTGGAACGGGGAACAAGGGGAAGGGGAAGCCTAGGAGGTGATGAGCGGCTGTGAAGTGCGTGACTACCACATTGACAAAGAAAGCCGTGATGCTTTCGAAAGGAAGCCGGGACACATCAGTAGAGAACCACTCTGTCTTGTCATTGATAGGATTGTCTCGAAATCGAGATCAGTGTACCTGCCGAGCTGCATCAGAAGACGCATCATGAGCAGCTGTTTGTCCCCGCCTCGCAGGACCAGCCAGATCGGTACCATCTGCGGCGAAGGGGTCTCTTCGGAATCGTAGCAAGAGGACGGAAAGGTGCAACACGACCACATGTTGAGTCGTCGAAACTGCTTCCACGGGAAAGAGAGATGGTCGTCCAAGTCCCATGTTGCAGCTCACAGCATCGGTCCTCCGGTGCGTGGGTTTGAGGCAGCTCGAGTGATCAAGGGCATACATAGGGCAGAGAGAGAATCCACCTCACCCACAGCAAAGCTCTCCACGTAGCTAGACCTTGAATCAACTGTCTCTTTTATTCTGCATACAATACTCGTCTTGACAGACCGCTTTGCTCAACTATCCACACCGACATCGGACCCCATCAGTCAGCCTACGCCGGTCTAACCGCAACAGGAGCGATAACGCGGCGCCGTGATAACAGAACGGCGGCTGATGGAACCAGCACCCATTGGTTTGAATTGAAAGCATGGTAGACGTCCGCGTCTAGGGTGCGCTTCGGTCTACTTTGCAAATCTACCAATGATCGCTGCTGTGCAGGAGAGCCGAGATGGACTCGCGGGACGTCGACGACGTACATATACCCCGCGAGACCCTGCATTGATGGCCGTCGACCATTTCCTCACTTCTCTCGCTCGTTGAATCTCTCAAGAGGTCGTGCTATCAATTCAATCAATCTATCAATCTCTCCATCAATCTATCAATCTCTCCATCAATCAACCTCTCAATCTCTCCATCAATCAACCTCTCAATCTCTCCATCAATCAACCTCTCAATCTCTCAATCAATCAACCTCTCAACCTCTCAACCTCTCAATCTCTCAATCGCCCAAGGCCATTCACAGCTGGTCGCCAACGCTCGCAATGGCTCTCGACCGCCTCAAGCAGGCAGCCTCACACCTCACGGGGCAAGTCGCACCCCCTCATCCATTCGATCCCCTCTCAGAGCTCGAGATCGAAGCCGCAGTAGCACTTGTCCGCAAAGAACACCCCGATGTCTTCTTCAACGCCGTCACGCTCTGGGAGCCGCGCAAGGCCGAAATGATGGCCTGGATCAAAGCCCCAGAAGTAGCACCCAGGCCGCACCGCGTCGCAGATGTAGTGTGCATCGGGCGCGGCAGCAAAGTGTTTGACGCTCACGTGTCCCTGACTGAGTCCAAGATGCTCAGCTGGGAGCTGACCGACGGCGTGCAACCTTTGATCACCATGGAGGACCTACAGATCGTCGAGACCATTGTCCGCAAAGACGCAAAGGTCATCGAGCAGTGCGGGATCCTTGGTATCCCACCACAGGAAATGCACAAGGTGTACTGCGATCCCTGGACCATTGGCTACGACGAGCGCTTCGGTACCAATGTGCGCCTCCAGCAGGCGCTGATGTATTACCGCCCACATGTCGATGACAGCCAGTACAGCTTTCCGCTCGACTTTTGCCCCATCTACAACTCGGATACCCAGGAGATTATCCACATCGATGTGCCGCCGGTCAGGCGGCCGCTGAACACGGCGCCGCCGAACAACTACCACGCTGCTGCGATTGAGAAAGAGGGCGGGTTTAGGACCGATTTGAAACCCATCCATATCACGCAGCCCGAGGGTGTGAGCTTCAAGATGGATGGAAGGTATGTCAGCTGGGCGAATTGGAAGCTCCATGTTGGATTCAACTACCGTGAGGGTATGGTCCTGAGCGATATCACTTTCAACGACAGGGGCACGGTGAGAGACACCTTCTGGCGGTTGTCGCTCGCGGAGATGGTTGTGCCGTATGGAAATCCGGAGCATCCTCATCAGAGGAAGCACGCGTTTGATCTCGGCGAGTACGGCGGCGGTTACATGACGAACTCGCTGAGTCTGGGTTGTGACTGCAAGGGCGCGATCCACTACATGGACGCAGCATTCGTCAACCGCGCTGGCCAGGCCACAACGATCAAGAACGCCATCTGCATTCACGAGGAAGATGCCGGAATCCTATTCAAGCACACCGACTTCCGCGACGACAGCGTTACAGTGACGCGCGCCCGCAAGCTCATCATCTCGCACATCTTCACCGCCGCCAACTACGAGTACTGCGTGTACTGGATCTTCCACCTCGACGGCACGATCCAGCTCGAGATCAAGCTCACCGGCATCCTCAACACGTACGCGATGCTCCCCGGCGAAGACCTCAAGGGCTGGGGCACAGAAGTCTACCCCGGCGTCAACGCACACAACCACCAGCACCTGTTCTGCCTGCGCATCGACCCAAACATCGACGGGCCCAACAACACCGTCTTCATGGTCGACGCGGCGCGCGGCGACGGCGAGGTCGGCAGCGCAGAGAACAAGTACGGCAACGCGTTCTACGCGAAGAAGACCAAGCTCAGCACGCCCGAGCAGGCGGCGACGGACTACAACGGTGCCACGAGCAGGACGTGGGACATGGCCAACGAGAGCAGGCTCAACCCGTACAGCAAGAAGCCCGCCAGCTACAAGCTGGTGAGCAGGGAGGTGCCAGAACTGCTGCCCAAGCCCGGCGGCCTGGTGTGGAAGCGCGCAGGCTTCGCGCGGCACGCCGTGCACGTCACAAAGTGTAGGTGCCCCCTCGATCCCCAGATGAACTTGGCTACTGGAGCACGACTTGCTAACCCCCGCCGCAGACGACGACGCGCAGATCCACCCCGCCGGGCGCCACGTCCCGCAGACGTCGGGCTCGCCCTCGCAGGGCATACCGGCGTGGATCGAGGCCAACCCAACCGCGAGCCTCGAGAACACCGACGTCGTGCTGTGGCACACGTTTGGACTCACGCACTTCCCCGCGCCCGAGGACTTCCCCGTGATGCCCGCCGAACCGATGAGTCTGCTGCTGCGGCCGCGCCACTTCTTCACCAGGAACCCGTGTCTCGATGTGCCGCCCAGCTATTGCAGTGTGCCGAGCGGTGTGAGGCAGGGGAGCGCGCTGGTGGATCGCATCAGCAAGCTGGCGTTTGACGGGGGGGAGGGGGCTGCGCAGGGGAAGGCGGATGGGGAGGCGTGTTGTGCGGGGGGCAAGATTGGCGCCGGAGTTTGAATGGAGTGAGCATTAGGACGTCTGATATTCGTGAGTGAGCATTAGGACGTCTGATGTTCGTGAGTGAGCATTAAGACGTCTGATATTCGTGCAACTATAACTCATGATAGTTTTACTTTTCGAGCTTGGCTACAGCGTTGCTGTCTCTCCTGGACCTGAAAAGGTGCAATGATTGTAGCCTCCAGAGGATTCAATAAGACGTGATGCAGTCCATACGCACACTGAATGCTTCCTGCATCTTCGAGGTTTCGGCGTCTGCAGCTGAGTTTCTCTACTACTTGACGCTGGTCGATGAGGCAAGCATGGCCACGTGCGAATGACGTCTCGTCTTGAACCCTGCATAGCTCCATCCCGCTTCCTTCCACAAACCTAGCACCCACCACAGCATGACATAACAGACACAATTCCTCTCCCCTCACGATCCTGGCGCCTCACTCCTCCCTTCCGTCTCCTGCAGCCTCCCAGCATGCGCTCGCAACGCCCATCGGCCGCGACACCGCCATGCCCCGCGCCTTCCCGCCCGTGAGCGCCCACGCAGACGCGCCCCATGGCACGTCCCGCGCGCCCAAGTCTGCGCTCTCCGCCTCGGTCGTAGAAAGCGTCGCCGGCTTCAGCGCAGGCGTCGTCTCTTGTCTGGCCGCGCACCCACTGGATCTGCTGAAGAACCGGCTGCAGCTCAATACGGCCACGCGCTCGCGCCTCGGCGACTCGTTCCGCATCCTGCGCAACGTCGTGCGCGACGAGGGCGGCGCCAGGGCCCTGTACCGCGGCCTGTGGCCCAATCTGCTCGGCAACAGCCTGGGCTGGGGCCTGTTCTTCCTGTTTTACGGCAACATCAAGGACGCGCTGCGGCGGCGGAAGAGGGACGGCGAGCACCTCGGCAGCGCCGACTTCTTCAGCGCGAGCATCATCGCGGGCCTCAGCACGGGCTTCTGCACAAACCCCATCTGGGTCGTCAAGACGCGCATGCTGGAGCGCGGCGCGAACCACCCCGCAGCCTACACGACGATGCGCGCCGGCCTGGCCCATGTGTACGCCACGCGCGGCCTCAAGGGGCTGTGGGCGGGCTTCGTGCCGAGCAGTCTGGGCGTCCTGCACGGTGCGGTGCAGTTCTCCATCTACGAGACGCTGAAGAAGCGCCGCAGCCAGTCTCTGGCCGGTCCCGACATGCTGTCCAACTGGGAGTACATGTACATGTCCGGCGCCTCGAAGCTGCTCGCGGGCGCCATCACGTATCCCTACCAGCCCATCCGGGCGCGGATGCAGCAGTACGAGGCCGCCGCGCGGTACAGCGGGCTGTGGGATGTGCTGCGCAAGACGTACACGAACGAGGGCTTCTTTGCTTTCTACAAAGGCGTCGTGCCCAACACGTTGAGGGTTGTGCCCACGACCGTCGTCACGTTCCTGGTCTATGAGAACACCAAGATCTACCTCCCGCGGCTGTTCGCCAAGGACGAACAGCTGGCGCATGGCGAGGATTGAAGGGGCATTGCAATGCATCTGTTGCGTAGCACAGCATATACATGGATGAATGGAGCCTGGACTCCTGCTCTTGCATAATCGCACTGACCAATACGCTGACCCAGAGTTCCAACGCGCATGGCAGACACCCGCGCCATGGCGCGTTCCAGACACCGCTGTACACATCTGTCCGCTCTACTCACACCGTCCGCAGCACCCTCTTCCTCTGCACACCACAGCCTCTCTAGCAGGTGCCTCCCCCTCCACCACCTCCTCCACCGCCGCCCCCTCCATCACCACCACCGCCGGAGAAACCCCCGCCGTCCCCTCCGAAGACACCCCCGCCGTGCCCACCGTGATGCCCGCCATACCCTCCTCCATGACACGCGCCCGCACCCGCATCAAACGCCCCGTAGCCCGGCGTGTTGGCCAAGTAACCGCCGTGGGAGCCAGCATAAGCGGCTTCAGCCCTGCGCCGTGCGCGTCTCGACTGTTTCCTCCGCTGGCGCATGGGCGGTGGGTAGGCGGAGGCGTGTTTGCTGGGTCCGCAGCCCATGGTGTCGCTCAGAGAGATAGAGAGGGAGAGAGGTGATTGGTGTGAGCAATTAAAGCAGAGTCTTGAGCTCGAGGTGTGGAGTGTGGCCGGCGAGCAGAGACGATACGGTGATGGGATTTTGGTGCAGACTTGCTTTAGTTGGCGTGGGACCGTGTGGATTGATTGTAATGCAGCACTGGGAGTTCTGGGTGCGACGTCCGGCCTATATGGTATACAACCCATGCGGGCATCTGCGTCTACGCACTGCGCACTGCCGCAGGCCAGCCTCACTGGCTCGAGCTCATTCATGCATCCAACGGCGATCCCGCACACCGGGTACCAGACGAGGAAGGACTCGAGCGTGAGATGCGGTTGCGGAAAGGTTAGCGAGTGAAGGATGCGCGAAGAGGGCAGCGGCCAGCGAATCAGAGACGGCTAAGAGGCTTAGCTGCGACGAGGCGAGTTGAATTGGGGCTAGCGTGTGTGTGCTGAGGCTGAGCTGTGCTGTAGGGCTGCATACTGGCTGTGCAGGTCAATCGTCAAGCGCAGTAATGCTTCCCGTTTAGGGAGTGGTACTGCTTAAAATGTGTGTTCATTCATCGATAGCTATGCCGCGCAATCACGCGCGTCGCGGGACGGAGAGGGGCGTCACACGCCAGTGCGCCGGGAATCGCAGCCCTAGACCCTACAGAAGAAAGAAAGATGGCCAACCAGCATCGCCGCGTCCATCTATAGAAGAGTCGTTTTATATCGCCATGAGAGATTGGAAAAGAAGAAGAGACAAGGTCCAATGCCGCTGTGCCGCTATACATTGCATATTCAAACAGGCCATGCCAGGTCGGAAGAAGAAGGGGAAGGGAAATGTAAAGGAACCGCAGACCCCGCCCAATGCACGTCTCGTTGTACAACAAGCTCTCTGCGCTTGTGACCGTATACCGCGTAACGCGTACCGCCCGTGTGCCGCAGGCCGCTGTGTGACGAATCGTCTATTTGGCCTGCGCCTTTGCCTTGAGCGCCAGGTGCGAGTACACCCAGCCGCCACCGAGCGCAAGCAGAACACCGAGCCACTCGCGCGGGTTCAGGATCTTGCCTTCGCTGTACCAGCCAATGGACAAGATGAGGATGGTCTTGAGATGGCTGACAATGTTGAAGGTGAGGGCCGAGGTGCGGCCAATGATCAAGAACTGCGACAAGTTGTACATGGAGGCCATGATGCCGGATGCGCAGACGGACCACAGCAGGTTCGTTGGGACGGCGCTGAGGTTGGGAATCGTGTCGAAGAACGGAACGAAGGGGATGAGCAGGCACACGGAGATGGGCGCCTGGTTCAGGAGCAGCTGCGGAGGCGAGACCTTGAAGTCTTCAATCTTCTTGCCAATCCAAATCTGGTACAGCGCGGTCGAGCAGAAAGCGAGAGTTGCAATGATGACGCCGAAGAAGGCGGTCTTGACCTCTCCGCCCATGGTGAAAGAGACGCCGATGCACGTGGTAAGGATAGCGGCGAGCATCCATCTGGTGACGGTCTTTCGGAAAACGACAAAGTTGATCAGAACGACGGTTGGCGTGGTCATGACCTTGGACAGCTGGTAGAAGCCAATTGAGTTGAAGGTCAAGCTGAGGTTGCCGAGGACGACGTAGCCGGCGAAGAAGGCGCAGACGGGCATCATGTTCCAGACGTTGAGCTTGACGGGCTTGAAGGCGCGGAAGGGACCGAGAGTGGATAGGAAGAGGACAAGGGCTGTCGCTGTGAAATGCCACATGACGACCATCAGCTGGCACTGCTTGAGTTGCGGGTCGCTGAATACACTGTTGCGCTGTCAGTAAGTGGCCTGCACGGCGCGGCACCAGCAGGACAAGGCGTACCGTTTGCTCAGGAAGATCAGGCCCAGGGTCGATAATGTGTTGACGGAGATCCAGAAACATGTGATGATCTTGTCCTTGAGCGACACGGGCGACGGCTCCACGGGTTTCTCGTACGTGGGCAGCTCCTCCATCTCGAACTCGGTGCTCTCGCGGGGGTCGACGTTGTCGACGAGGCCGTCGGTCGAGGGGCGCTTCTCTACTGTCATTGCTGTCAGCCAAAGTTCGCGGTGCTGTCAGCCACAGTTGGCGGTGCTGTCAGACGGCCGCGGCGGGCGCAGAAGGCAGAACTCGGGGTCACCTACCCATAGCGGCGACGGTGTTGGTGCTAGCGAGCAGACGTCGATGCGCGCATGCGCAGGCGGCGAGCTGAGGACAGGTGGGCAGAGGAGCGGAGGCGCAGGCCTGGCGGTACACGGCGGGCGGGAGGGTCGGTGGTGGGTGTCACAGCAAAGGCCGGCAGCGAGTGTCACAGCGAGGGTCGGCAGAGAGCGCTGGTGGAAAAGGGTGGCACCGAGTCCTGCCCTGACGCCGTTGTTGGTCGACCAGGGTCTTGGCTACCGCCAATCTACACTCGCCGGTGGGCCACGCTGCCGGACGCTAGATGCGTTTAAAATTAGCCTACGCAACGCCTTCGAGATCACTGCGCGGCGTCTTTGCGTCGTTGGGCCTTCACTGTGATTGCCTCTTCGAGCAGTCTACCCGCAATTTCCCGCCGTCTTTTGTCGCGAGCCTGCAAGCGGCCAGCCGACGGTCCCTTGCTTTGATCGCTCTGCGCCCTCCTCACGCGAACCTCGAGGCGCAGCTCTCGTATCTCCGGATGGTCGCGCAACGTGTGACCAATTCTAGCGCCAAAGATTGAGAAGCAGTCGGTGCTGATCAGGGGAAGCCTCGGAACTGTACAATACTTCTGAAGAGTATGGGTCCTGTCGGCTGTGGTCAGTACAACGTGCACGAAAATGGCTCTGTTGCGCTTTGTCTACGGGCGCGCTAGCGATCAGCATTATATATATTTTTATTCTCTCTTCTTTTCACATACGACCATAGGACGTTGAAAACAAGGCTTCCCGTTCGCTCAGCCCTATTTAAGCAACGTACCGGCGGATTAGTAGTTAGGTGGGTGACCACTAGCGAATACCCGCTGTTGTATGTCTTTTTGCACTTTGCCAGCACCATTTGTGCTTTTTGTGTGAGGCTGCGATGCTGCCTAGGCGTTTGTAAATCCATTCGTAGCTTTGTAATCCTCCCCATCTCAATCACACTGAGCAAAGCAGGCGCGCGTCACTAATGACTAGACACCGCGTCGCTACGCAAGACTCAGGTGAACGACGTCCTTGGCAGTAAAACTCAGCAAACATTTCAATTTGTTGTTCATGATGTAACTTGTCTAAGTACTGTTCCTCACTCAGTCACTTCAGAAGACGTATTTCTACGGCCTCACCAGTGAACTAGTCCGGCCGCAGCATGGACGCTCTTCCAAAGCACCTTCCCCTCAAGCGCTGGGTGCGAACCACCAGAACCTTTGATTATTCCTTGGTCTCTCAATGTCGCTCTGGTCTGCTGTATACAATCTCATTAAATTCCTCGTGGAAACCTTACTCACTCCGTACATCTGCATGGCGAAGTTCTCAACACTGTCCGGGAATACCCAAAAGTGACTCTCTTCCTTGTAGCCATCTATATCTTTTGCACGCTCGCCAATCAAACAAATATAGTCTTCGCTGTTGTTCCTTTTCCCAAAGGATATCACGTGGGTGCCAATCAGCGAGTCGAAGTCGAAGGCTGGGAAGGTGAAGAGATGGGCTGAGCCCGAGTCTAGCGAGGGTAGACAGATATCGGTCCAGTAATCGGGAGTGTTAGCAATGGGTTTAGACTGGGCGTGGTACGTCACGGTCTTGATTGCTTTCTTTGGGTGTGAATCGAGTCAGTTTAGGACGCTAAGAAAAGAAAAGGTAAGATGGGAGATGGAAGGACTCACAAGAACCTTAAGTCGGAAAGAGCTAGGATCCTGGTGGTTTGGTATCTCACGGGCGATCTCAGGGTGCTTGGAGATATTGATCACCTTAGAAAAGTCAGTTGAACGGTAACGAATTATGAGGCTGCAAGAGATCGGGGAGGCATACCCTGTCCCGTATGTCGCCAAAATTGTCGATGGCTTTGTTTGCCAGCTCCTCTTGCTGTCCGGAACCGTTCTTGAACTTGCCACCTGGTACTGCAGAAGCCTTGTCAGCCAAGGCGGACTATGTCTGCTATTGGGCTTACCAGTTTTAATCAACTTCTCAGCGGCCTGGTACAGCGTGAAGTCATCAAAGAGCTTCCAGGACTTTTTGAAGCTGTAAGTATGTGTAGCGTTGAACTTTCAGGGATTGACTTACCCTCCTACTTGCCTCCGAGTAATCAAAGGGAACGAAACTGTTCCCAAAGTTGGCAAGATTCGTGTATTTGCCCAGCACCGCACTACGCTATGTTAGCCTCGAACAGCTCATAAACATCTCTGTCGTGAGAGGCCGCTTACAAGAGCACGTAGTTATGTTTTCCCGAGTTTGCGTCCTCGTAGAACTTGTCCGCCTTAGCCTTGACGGCCATAAGGTCAGAGGTCTCTTCAGCCTTGACAGTGAGGCCTGATCCACTAGCACTGCCTTTGTCGGGGCCCGTAGACTCGACAATGGTGATCTTGACCGATGAGCTCCTCTTGATGGAGCTGACAGCATCTTCGACCTCCTGGGTTACTTTGCCTTGGACGCCATACATAGTGAAGGCCATTTCAGCACTAGTGACGAGTATGTCAGCCTAACGACGACGGTGTCGGACGAATTGAGAGATAGGAAGAAGTATAAAACAAGACTTACGACTGCTTGAGCTCTCTGGTTTCCGATGAGTTGCGTGCTGTGATAGAGACGCGGGCGAAGAAATGACCGCCACGTACGAAATCAGTAATAAAACGATCGCCGTATGTCTCATTAGGGTTTTCCGTTCCGATCTTGTTGAAGGAATGTCTGTCGCCCACGCTGACTTGTTGCTGAACCAGCACCTCGACCTGATATGTCAAAGTGCTACTTTCAAACTGCATTCCAGTCAGTTTCTGATCATTAGGATGATGTACGTTCATACACACCTCGCTACGATCTAAGATGCTGACATTGACGTTGCCGCTCTGGCCCCACCCAGAGACGGCCGCGCCAGCACTGATCTTCATGCTCTTTGCAAGCTTTCTGACGCAAGTAAGCACGTTGCACTATCTGAGGAACTTGACATACTCACTCGTAGTCTTCAACGAGCTCAGAAGTATACTCTCGCCGGAACGGGTTGCCTGGCTTTTCGGAAGGCTGGATAGTGACTGCATCCTTAACGCAGAGCTGTTGTAGATAGGTGTTGTAACTCAAGACTTAGTTAGTTCTAAATCTTTTATCTCCTTAGAGATCCAGACTCACCCTTGGCCCTGTTGCATGCCTGAAATGTAAGGAACGACTTCGCCCATAGTGAAGAATTGTAGTTGTAAGTCGCGGATGATGTTTTTCTAGAATAACAGATGTTTGTTACAAGAGAAAGTTGTTACGAAACAGCACGGTTATATATGCTCCAACTGAAGACCAAGATACAACTTGATGCAGTCTTGAGATACGTGCCAATAAGTGCGTAGAACTTGGCCACCAGATCAGCCACCACCACCATTACGAATTCCACCATGCAATCCCACAGGTGTGTCAATTATGTGAGCGACCTTGCATCCTAGTTCGAGATCGACTGAAGCTGCTTGTATTAAATGTAAGGTGTTTGGCGAAGTCACACACGTTGTACACATGAGGGGAAGTTGCTTGGCAGCGTTATTGGGCGTGTGTTGCCCTTCCTTAGCATCAATACTCATTTCGCTCAAATCAAAGGTATCTACTCCAAAATGCGATTCTGATTGCAGCGTTCTAGTCAGTGAATAAATCAGCTAAACTTAATTCTGTAGGTTCTTAAGAATCAATCCCGCAGGTCACTCTAATTATCTATTGGAAACAAATATCACTTGAGATGTTTTTGTGGTCGATTCGTACAGCATATTTTTAGTTAGGAGATAACTGTACCTAATCAAATCAAAAGCTTGGTACTCAGCAAGCTAAGCTATCGTGTCCACGGAAAATGTGTGCTTGCCTACAGGTCAGTAATTGTCTCACATGCGGCTGCAGTTCGTACAGGGATACCGGTATCACGATCGAGCGGGGCGGTTCGGACCGTACCGTAGTCGGTTTAGCTAGCGTTACCAAGTCTACCGCTCCTTCCCATGCGCGTGTAAAAAGGACCCACAGGCCTTTGCGGGGCAGACGTTTGCTAGGCACAACATGTCGGCTCGCCAACCGCATCAGGAGATACTAGACTACTCAGCCCGGGCCGTCGTCGTGGCACTCGCATTTGTCAAATTGAGGTGGCGGCGTGCAAAGGCTTTCCCGATTGTGTCCACCGTAGACGTTGTGTCACAGAACCCACTGGTCTGCGCAGCAAGACTGCATATATCGCGTGTATACCACTTTTATGCACAGAGTAGGACTTGAGGACGATCACTTCACGCGCTTGGGCAGAGAGCTTCCTCTTACGCATACAGAACTAAGGGGCGTGTTACATTGCATCAGAACTACTCACAATGGCTTTGCCCAGGAATTGGATCCTACTACTCCCAATCCACAGTCAGCTGAAATTGATCAGGGTTCCGATTATTCTAACAGTCGCACTGAAGCGTATGTGCTGTGACATGTTTGACATGGGTGAATTCACGTAGTAAAGTGTTTGGGAGGTATGCGTGTGCGTGTTGCTAATGGCACGAACAATTATGTTTATCGTTCATAACGTGGGGCTCAGGGTAACCGAGATCGAAGTTTGTTCCAGGCACATGGAAGGAGGTGATAAATCTGCGCTGCAGCAGATCTAGTGCCATCGTGATGTGTAACTGCCTGGTGCACTGTCGGGTGGAGGCTGGGATCAACAATTGTATTGCTATCTGTTGTCGTGTTGTGATCGCGGTGATGTGACATCAGGCAGATGGATTGCCTCACACATCCGCACGACGTGCAGCCACTCCTCAAGCCAACTATCAATGTTGTTCCTTGGTCGACTCTGTAGTTGTCGATACTTGGTTATCAACTGTGGCTCCCTCTCAGCCGTCGATGGGCAGAGGTGCTTCTTCAACCTCTTCAAGCGAGCGTACGCAGTATCGTCGCTCTGAATCAGGTGTATATAGCGGCGGCTGATTGTTCGGCCGATCTCCTGGGTAAAGTCATTTAACGCTTTCCTCTTGATCGTGTATCTGGCCAGTGCTCGATCGTAGTTCCGCTCCGCCTCCTGGTATCGCTGGAACTCCTCGGTCGTCATGTCCTTGAGCACAACGCCGGTGTCCTCTTCAGTCTCGTCATGGTACTGCTCCGCCTCGACGGCTGCTGGCTCCTCAAGCTTCTCAAGGGCCGCCTCATCGAGATCAGGGTTGACCATAGACCACAGTTGATGCCTGTCCGCGCTATCCTTTCGTAGGAAGATCCATTCCTCCCAGTCCGCAGGCTTCTCGAGTATAACCGTCGTCCTCGTAATCAGTCCATCCAGCTCGGTAGTAGCCATCCTGAATCAGGCTCTATCGGCTCTCAGATGTCGACTCTCGTACGGGACAGTGCGCTCGAGGCTCTTGACAAGGTAAGGTAAAGGTAGCGGTTTGATGACGTAGCTCTGTTGACAGCAGTCAATAGCTCGTCGGCATGCAGTAGCGGATACAGCGTGTGTAGTCGACAGCCGGGCTCATAACTGTAACTGCCTGGTGCAGTGTCGGGTGGAGGCTGGGATCAACAATTGTATTGCTATCTGTTGTCGTGTTGTGATGATTGTGTACGGAGCTCTCAGCTCTGAGGTAAGTGCACTTGCCCACTGGGTGGTACCTGCTACAACAAGATATCATGTGACTTCACCCACGTGGTTACATGATGACATGCGTCTTAACAACCTGGCTAGCCAACAGTGCGGGGACACAAGTCTTGTTGGGGCTGTAGGGACTCGTTACATGCATATATACCTAGGGTACTGTGCCCGGCTTCGTAATGTAGACGTGCGCGGTCTAGGTAAGCTAGTTTAGGTTTTCAGCTACACCAACAACACGATGATTGCACAGGAATCAAGACTATACAGTATAAGTCTCTGGCTTAAGACGCCGCACGGAAATGCTAGGTGCGCGGAGAACCTCGCTACACACTGTACGCCCGGGACTGGAAACAGTAGCAAAGGCTGTTGTACATGTTACACTGTCTAGCGCTTTGACCTTTTGCTTTGCGCATCACTGGGCGATCATCGGCTGCTTGACTGTAGTACCTAGAATTTCCAAGTGCATAGGATAAACCATGTCTAGCAGTCAGATGCTCAAAGTGGTGCACTTACCGGGCTGATCATACCATCGTGTAGATGTGGTTATTGTCGGACAGGAGTTTCGTTACGAAGGACTGAAGTTTGCTTGGATGCTTGGACTAGGACCTGCGAGAGCATGTTGGTACCACATCCTCGTACAGGTCGCTGATCGGAGCTTGGTAGTCTCGTAAATGTGCGCTAGGAGATTGAGGGTACAGTTTGCGGATCGAAACTGAAGAATCTCGTGTATGTCTGCCAGTGGATCGATTCGCACAGGTTCCAGATGGAAGTTGTACAGCTTCGCGAATGCCCGCTGGTCGGGCTAGTCAGCTGTATACGTCATTCCGAATAAAGACTCCTACGGGTATAAGATGGGCTTCCAGGGACTCACTTCCAGTATCCAAGCACAAGCTACATACTCAATCTTTGCAAATCACTTCGATATTCAAGATCCAAATCCTCAATCATGGCATACGCACAGTGGGTGGTTATCCATATCATCAACAGTTTCCGTCAAGGAACGATCAGCCTCAAAAACGCACAAGCCATGTGTGAGTACTCGTTTCTGGATTGACAGCATACTACCATCTGCTACCTGACTTCTATCTAGTCATCGCTAACACATGCGTGATAAGGGGGCAAATTTTACAAGAATGGCAACAAAGATGCCGAGATTGGCGCTGGTGAGGTCAACGAGACGACCGTTGCCGCGGGTTCTGAAGCCGATATTTCCTCGTGCGGTCGCTCTGACGCCGCTTCTGGCACCGAGGGCAAGGTGTACGCAACACTCTTTTGTCTGCACAGCTACTTGTCCATCGTTGCTCATATTGTTCTTCTTAGTGACGTCTTTGACGGCGATACCCAAGTCTGCACGATCTACTGGAACTGCCCCTGGGGTTCCAAGTCGAACGACTTTCAAATCCAAAACCGCAACAACGATTACGGTATTACCGTTGGTGAATGGAACAGGGACTCTGGTGCGCTTGGCAAAGTGGACGTGGATGTCTCGAAGAAGGGATAGAGATCCAGAGGTAGAAGTTGTAACTTTGTTCAGGATGGGCAGATCCGGGCAGACTCAGCTGGCAGTATGAAGTCTTCGTAGAAAGGTGTACTTGTCGCTCTTTTCAATGAATGAAGTCAACCGAGATCTTTTGAACACCTTGCTCATAGAGACGTGGCCGCTGTACGCGCTTGGGTGCTCTGATGCCTCGCCATGCTCAAGGGAACTCAAGACAGGAAGATGCGATCTAACCGTGTCTATGCCTAGGTCTTATGCATGCGCCGAACTTCATCTTGTTAAGTCCTAGTTTCTAAGTTGCTACCATCATCTAAAGACATGTTACTTCATTACTACAACTTCTATACTAGTAATGATTGACGTGACATCAACAACAATAAGTCTAACACTAGTAGCAATGTTTGGGAGATCACTATGCTTTAGTGTGTTAAAGATGTACTATGACTACATCTGTCGCAGTGAGTGCAAGCAGTGCGCAAGGAATTGAGGATTGAACTGAGGTTGTATTGTGTGAAGCTACGAACGGTATATCTACATAGGTGGCTGTAAACAGCGCTAGTGCAAAACAGGGAGTCGCCTCTCACCAAAGGTGAGGCGCGGGTTGCCTATGAGGCAAGAGACACGCAAACCGTGACAACATCTGTTAACGCACCTCACGGGCGAGTGGCTCACCCGAGCGAGTGGCTCACTTTTGCCAAGACCACACCAACACTGCAACTACTTTGCAACATTATAGTACACAACAGTAGTATACTGTGCTACACAGTATATTGCACTAATCTTTAGTACTCTACGCATCTTTCCTACACGTTCGCGCGTTATACCCTACTTTGCTACATGTGCTACAGCGTCTTAAAGACTAAGTGCTTCTATTAACACGTGACCTCTTCTTTGCCTTCTTCCCATCACTACAGGCCTTAAACTCCTTTAGAGTAGTCAGCCACACTCCCTTAGCAAAGGTTAGAGTCCCTTCTTACTGTAATTGCTTCCTTTTGTGTGATTTACGACGTGTGGCGGCCTCGTTGGCTGCCTGTAGGTCAGCGACCTAGTTGCGCACTAAAACCAGTGAATGCGCCATCACCTCTGCGCCTTTGGTAAGCTGATTATGTCGCAGTGAGTGCAAGCAGTGCGCAAGGAATTGAGGATTGAACTGAGGTTGTATTGTGTGTAGCTACAAACGGTACACATACATAGGTGGCTGTAAACAGCGCTAGTGCAAAACAGGGAGTTGCCTCTCACCAAAGGTAAGGCGCGGGTTGCCTATGAGGCAAGAGACACGCAAACCGTGACACCCCCCCTAGCTGCCGTAGGCTCAACGGCAGGGAGTCGACAACAGCTAATCAGTGTCGATTTAGTAGGTGATAGATAGCATCAATGTTATTGTTGTTAGCCTGACGTAGGCCCTTCAGGCGCTCAGTAATGTTGACAAGACCAAGTTGGCAGATAAACTCAGTGAACTTCTGCTTAGGTAGAATCTTCGTGAGTCCGTCAGCAGGCATGTGATTAGTAGGTACCTATTTTACGTTAATACGTGAGGCGGTGACCTCCTGTTAGATCTAGAGCTGATAGATATTGACGTGTTTGCCTTTTGTGTGAAGCTTGTCGTGCTCCTTCGTGACAATACGGACAGTCTGCTGGTTGTCGCACCAGATCGTAGGTATACAGTCGAGCGTGAGGTTGATGCCAGCGAAGAAACGCATCCACTCTTCCATCTGCGAGGGAGAGCAAGAGCAATTCAGACTCTGTGGTTGATTTTGTGACTGTGCGCTGGACAGTTGATTTCTAGTTAATCATGAGTCCTCCAAATTTGAAGGCGTATCCTTGAGAGCTTTGGCGAGTCTCAGGCTTGTCAGCGTACAAGGCATCGGATGATCCAAAGAAGAGAGGATCGCGGTATGTAGGATCGTCAGTGAGATACTCGGCCATGTTGTGCGCGCTGGCAGAGGCTTCAAAGGCGAGAGCCTTCGTGCTGAGCAGGTAGCGCCAGGTCTGGCGGATCTTTGAGATGTGAGACTGTCCTGGGTTGATGAGGTGGCAGGCAAAGACAACGTGCGTTCGGGCGACGTCAGGTCTACCCTAGACAGCAATGTATGCAAGAGAACCAACAAGCTGCTGGTAGAGCTTCGTACGAGCAGTATCAGTCTCCTCAGTAGACTGTGGCAGCCAGTTCTCCGTTAGTGGGATGTCTGGAGCCTTGCCCACAGCCTCAATGCTGAATTGAGCGCACACCTTGTTGATGAAAGCGTCTTGGACTAGCCAGGTCTTGTGTAGAGCTTGGTCGCGGACGATGCGGATACCAAGAAACTAGGTAAGGTCTCCCATCGCTTTAATGTTGTACAGGTCTACCAGATCCTTCTTAAAGGACTGGTGGTGATAGGCGTTTAATTGATGAAACGCCATAACAATGTCGTTAACGTAGACAAATATAATAAGCCAGCGGCTCGTATATAGGTATGGGAAGCCGTTAACTGGCTTTAGGCCTAGTTTTACAAGTTGTTGACGTAGCTCATTGTACCATAGGATTGGTGACCCCTTCAGGCCGTACAGGGCGCGGAGCACCAGCATGATCTCGCCTTTAGTATGGCGGAAGGCCTCAGGTGTCTTAGCGTATAGCTTGCGATCAATCTTGGCGTTCAGGAATGCAGTAGGGACATCGTACTGCTTCAGCTCTAGATCAAAGTAGTTGGCAATTGCAATTAGAGCGCGAAAGTTACGAATCGCGAGCGTAGCAGCGTACGTGTTGTCAAGAGGGGCTTCAAGGTCTCCTCGCACCACAAGTTGAGCCTTGAAACGTGTGAGATATCCATCTCCGTTAGTTTTGTATGTGAAGACCCACATTAGTGGCAGTACCTCGCTGTCTGCAGTAGTCTTTGAGTAAGCAGTCTATCCAAATACACCTTTAGCGTGTAGATCTCGCCATTCAATCTCCATAGCGCGTCAGAATTGATCGCCAAACATGTGTGTATTGAGCTGCTTTACAGCCTTTGGTGCAGGCGGTAGCTGAGATTGATGGATTTGTGGTACTTCATCTGCCCTGGCAGAAGCCCTATCAGAGAGAAGCTCGGTTGAGAACGCTCGTAGGTAATCGAAGAGAGGCTTAGGTCCCAGCTTCGTAGCGTAAATCTGTACAGCAAAGTTGTTTAGGTCCTTTGGCTTGCGCTTGCGCTTGCCTGAGATGATTAGGTTGGTGTCAGTTGGATCAAGATTGACGTCTTGTGGAGCTTTCTTGCCTCGCTGGCGATAGCCCTCAGGTATCATCTGAATTAAGTCCTCCTTAGAGGGTCCAGGAGTTGGTAGCTGTTGCTGGTTTGATTCAGGTGCGTCGTCAGCCATCTCACCCCCCACCTGGGAGCCTCCAGCTCTTGGAGCTGAGGTTACAGGTGCTGCTTGGCGACTGCGCTGACGAGAGGTCAACAGGTCTTCGGTGCTGATATCTTCGTCCTGTGGCATCTCTGGGTATTCGAGTAGCTCGATCACCTCCTCGATCACTGGCGCAGAGGCGTAGCCATCTATTCCATCAAAGAAGAGCGTAGGTTCGAATACGACGTCGCGTGTGACGATAACAGTATCCTTTGTAGGCAGCCATATGCGGAAGATGTTGGTGCCTTGGTAGCCAACTAGGTGACTGATGAGAGTGCGCGATTCAAGCTTGTTGGCAGCTCTCAGGTCGCGGTTGTAGATATAGGCGCGATAGCTAATAGGCCTCATATGAGCGACGAGTGGCTTTCGTCCCCATACGACCTCGTACGGCGTCTTCTAGCCTAGTGCTTCAGTTGGCGTACGATTGAGGATGTACGCAGTGGTACGATACATCTCGTGTGATAGGTTCTTGGGCAGGTTAGCGTGTATGCGCATAGCGCGAGCTCGCTGCGTAAGGACTCCGCCTGCGCGTTCAATAAGCCCATTTGGTTCCTTTGTGCTAGCTGGGGCCGGCTCGTATAGCATGCCTAGCTCTTCTGTAGTGTTGATAAGATCGTTGCCAAATCCTTTCTTGTTGTCGCATCAGATGGCGACTACGTCCGCGTTGTACACACGTTGGATTCGACGGATCAAGGCCATGAACCAACGAGTAAGTGTTAGCTTGTCCTTTCGCTTGATTGTGGTGATCTCATGCCACTTCGAGTACTCGTCTATAGAGTGTAGGGCGTATTTGCTGCCGTTGATACACTCCTCTCCCACAGGGATGATGTAGATCAAGTCTATTGCAATTTGAAAGAATGGTCGTTGTGCGCGGCTCTCAGCCGGGCGTCTTGAGATGATGTGAGTCATTCGAGCTTCGGTGCAGGTCTGGCAGAGACAGTCCATGTGGTCTCCTGTCAGTTGGACGCCAGTGACGTTTGATTCAAGCTAGTCGACTGCCTTTCGACCTAGGTGGCCCCAAATTTGACATTTAAGATTCTCGATAAGCTCTCTTTGGCGCTTCCGGATAAGCCACGTGTTCACAGTTTGCGACCACCGGTCTATGAAATGTGGCCATGCGGAGTCATCGCGGTAGTCGCAGCGATAGATGATGAACCCCCATTTTGGGTGATTACGAAGACGTGAATAATCAGCAGCCATCCTTGTCAGTAGGCTTGGCGGTGTTCCAGATAAAGAAGATTGTTTGCATTTGCGTAATAACGGCAAAGGCTGTCCTGTAAAGTTCTGTAAACTGGCTCTGAGAGACCAGAGGAACGAGGTTTGGGTGCTCAGAGCGTTGAACATACTGTACTCCTGTTTAAGGTTTTTAAGCATTTACACGGGGCGAACCCTTTCCTGGAGGATAGGATTTTCCGGGATCTAATCCCAAAACAGCACCGTGTCGTTCGCGCAATGCGCGGATTGCCGTAATGCGCCGTTTCACACCAAAGCGCACTGATAGGATCAAGGCTACAGAGCTACCTACACTACACTGTAATACACATGCGGTGTATATGACACCGCGTAGTGTTTGAAATACCACAATATAGAGAGATGGTGTGAAAACAATTCTGAAGTATAAAAAACACTACTTTACCCATGTACATAAATGAAATAGACGAGTGTATATTGACAAATACATGTTCTCTTGCGGCCAACATGCAGTTTATTTAAACCTACTCTTGGGATAGTGTAAAATACCCAGCTAGGTACCGCAGTGCTGTGTACAGTACACTAAGAATGAAAGAATGTAGACAAAAAGGTCTGCATCTCAAGAATAATAGCTATACTATCCTGATGCAGGATGCACGAACCAGAATGTTACAGCCTCTATGGAGGGTTGTCGTCTGCCCCTGACTATGCACCCGTGCCACAATAGGCCTCAGTATCTCCACAATACCCATATTCACTGCAGCACTTCTCGCCAAGATCAGCGAAAGGCGATCTAGGCTCTACACTTTGGATCTTCTCGTCATTATGTAATGCGCCCTTCGAATTGTAGGTCTGAATGTCTCATTAGACACTGTATGCTCGTTGGACATTATATGATCACAGCTTGCAAAAGCGACTTCAAATATCCCACGTGACATGTTGTGGCTCTGCACTCTTATGCAGAGCTGTTGATCCCTTCTCAATCAATTCCTGGGCTTCCTCATCTTTACCTTGGGACAATAAGGCATTTCTCAACTTTGTTATTGCTTGTGAAGTCTCTGGATGGTCGGGACCGAGGACCTCCATTTGAAGATAGAGTGCCTGGCGAAAGATCTGCTCAGCGCGACTGAACTGTCCTTGAGAGAAATAAATGTCACCCGAATTTCCCAGAGTCAAGATAGTGTTATAGTGTTTGGGACCTAGAAGCTCCGTCTGAAGTCGCAGAGCCTCCTGGTTCATCGTTTTGGCCTCTTCGAATTTCGCTTGGTGCAAGAGCGTAACAGCAAGCCATTTTTTTGTAATCGCTGTGTGCGGATGTCGATCCCCCAACATTTTCACGCGAAGGGCTAGGACGCGACGATGAGTCTCTTCGGCTTTGGCGAACTGGCCCAAATTCTCTTGAGCAACACCAAGACAACTCATAGTAGCTAGAGTGGCAGGATTTTCTTCCCCTTGGACTCTCAGTCGAGTCTCGAGGAGATTTCGATGCATATCCTCGGCTTCCTGATGCCTACCCTGCTGCGCCAACGTCTGAGCAAGGTAGCCAGTCGTCGTCAAAACATTAGGATGTTCGGGATGAAGCACCTCGATTTGAAGACTGAGAGCGTTCCGATGCATCTCTTCTGCTTCCGCGTATCTGCCGTCGTCGTACATTGCCTAGGCGAGATAGTTCATACTTCGTCCCACATCGGGATGCTTCGGACCTAATACATCCTTTCTGAGTTCCAAGATCTCTCGATGCCGCTTTTCAGCTTGTCTGTAATCGCCTTGGTGATTGAGGGCCTCTGCCATGCCGAACCTACTCATTAGGCTTTCCCTGTTCTCTTTACCGGACACTTGCAGACGTAAATCTAGCGCCCGACTATACGAGCTACAAGCATCCTTGTACTCTCCGTTACTGTACAGACATTTTGCCATCTTTTCTGCTAGAATAACTCTTCGCAAGTCATCTTTGACCGGTTCAGACGAGGTAAGGAGATATTCTGTATGGTGCAAGTACGCAGTCCAAGTCGCCCGATCTTTGAATGCGCCATCGGGAAGAAGTTCTTCGAGTAGGTCCGTAACTCTGCTTATCCAGAGTTCCAATTTGACCTCGGTTCGTAACCAATGCCTCGTCGCCAGGTGTACCAGTGGATGCATGTCAAAGACAGCTATATTGTCTCTTTTTCTGACGAAAGAGTACGCCTTCAACGCCCCGATTGCCTCTAAGCCTTGCTTCCTGGATGGCTGCGGAGGCAGTAGTGACTGGGGAATTTCGTGGTTGGACACACAGGCCATGAAAGACATGAATTCGATGGCAACAGGATGTTTTCGAGTGAGTTGAGCCATCGAGACTGCCCATGTAGCTGCGATAGAATTTTTGATCGTCTGGTATCTCCCGTGGGTCTCAAATTCTTCACTTAAAACCTCTATCTTTTCTGTCTCGCTGCCTTGGTACAGCTCAATGTAGTCGTCGATTTCAGTATCGTTCTCATTAATGTAAGAGACCGCTTGAGTGATCGCTAGAGGCAGATATCCAAGAAGCGTGAGCAGTTCTTTGGTAGCATTTGGTCGTCGTACTGTCTTCTCTTGCACTAATGACTTTTTCAGCAGTTGTTCAGCGTCGTCCGGGCTCATCATCTCCAGAAAAATAATGTTCTCATGTGCTTGTCTTACTGCTATCCTCCGGTTGCGCGTGGTCAGGAGTACACAACCGAGAGGACTAGATGGGACATAGTCTATGAGCGCCGGGTTACTGAGAGCGTCGTCTGTCGACTTTTGAAAAACAATATTGATATCATCGGCGTTGTCGACAATCATCAACCACGGGTGTAATCTCTGGTCATTGCATAATGCATCTTTGACGAGTTGTTTGACGTCTGCGCCGTGTGCTTCGATGCCGGGTATTCTGAGCGCCGTACCAATCTGTTTGTAAGCTTGCTCGAACGCTAGGTGATCATTTGCAGGAACCCAAAAGACGGAGGCCTCCCGCTTTTGTGCTTTGGTACGATAAGCAAACTCTAGTGCGATCTGGGTTTTCCCGACACCCCCAAGCCCATACAGAGCCATATTGGGCCTGAGCACGTCCGAGTTTGACCATCTGTGCAACGTAGAAAGTTCTTGTTCACGTCCCACAAATTTGTCGTTTTTGGGAAACGGCACAATCCACTGAGGTCCTGTTGTGATGCGTTAACGGAACTGCTCAATCATGCATTGGCCAAGGCCTGGTCCAATTGATTGTGGAGTTAAATGGTAAGGACCTGCCTGGTGAATCTGATTGCACAAGAAAAATACTGTCTGCGACGTGAGACGGTTGTGAAGCTACATGTACTTGTTCTCCCTCAACCACTGTTGGTAGGGCAAAGATGAGTTCTTTTGCATACGCCGCAGCAACCGCCGCAGCATACTCCTGCCATTCCTTATTTTTGTGAGCATCTGCGTAGTCGCAGATACCACGTATGACAACACAGGGCAGCTCATTCATCAGACCGGCTGCCTCCATTTCGAAACACAACACACCCCCAAGGCGAGCACTAATCTCGTCTCGCAGTCGACCACTCTTTATGACCTGGTTCCCCGAGGCGATCAGTCCGTGGTGAATTCGTACTGCTTCACGTGGGTGCCGACGAGGTCTCAAAATCTCTTCCCAACTCTGAAAAGCGTGTGGATCTGCTGGCTCGGGCTGATATAAAATATCAGTATCGTCCTTTGGTCGACAAAAGCGAGGACTCAGATCTGGATAGCGCTTTATCATCTCCGATAGGTAAGTTTCGATCTCGTGGCCGCGGATTTGATGTAATGAGATGAGTTTCGAAATGGTCGTCCGAAGTACTAAGGGTGGCCCATTCAATGAGCCCGTCCGTATCCAGCCCTTGTCCTTGGTATTTTTTCCCATGTCATGCTGCACAACACCGCCAAATCCATTTGTTGGCACACTGACAACGATGTCACCTAACCTAATATCCTGATCTTTGCTGGGTACACCACCTCCAATGCCTACCATTAGCCCCATCTTAAGCGCTGGGAAGTTCGCCAACATCCTCGCAGCAACGGCAGAGGCTGGATGACTACCAATTTCGCCGCTTGGCAAGCAAACAATGACTATGTTGAACGGTCCTATTGAGCCAAGGGTGTAATTGTTGGTGTCCGAAACAGATTGAGGCAAGGTCTCATGCTCCGTATCGAGCATTGCGATGGCCGCGGTCATCTCCTTGGGCAAGGCACAAATCCAGCCGATCGTGTAGGCGCCATGACTGAACTGTACTCGGGGCATGGCGTGACGGTACTATGGCGTCGGCAAGGCTTTTCGGGTAGAGCTGATTATCGGGCAGTACTCTGTCGATGGATGAAACATCACGTCGTGCTCGAATACATCATGTGGTCTTCTCAGCTTATCTGGACCAGCCACCCCGCACGAGGCTGTTTGACCCCGCGATCATGTGCCTACAAAGCCACTTCCGTCAGTCCTTCTTGCTCGATGCGATACAAGGTGTCCTCGATATCTCACAGTTGCACTAAAATACACCGAAACATCCTCTGAATTCCATAGCCATCATGCCATCAATATCTGAACAGGACCTCATCAGCCCTGCTGGCTATTCTACCAATTCACCTCCATCTCAATCTCATTAGAGACATCGAGCCTGGATCCACCTATATCAAGGCCTTGCAAAACAGATTTTCGAAAGCGACAGGGCGTCTGAATATAATCCCATGCTACGAACTACGCCAAACACCTCAGTCTGAGTTTGCCAAAGATGGAACAATCGTCCGTAGAGGGAAAAGCGCTTTGAACGTATCGGAAAGCTCTGCCTGTCTGTATTGCGCGAACGAGATCAGACTCCCAATAAACGAGAATCATTCGATGATCGCAAAGCTTGCTAAGAGAGATGGGAGCGCTTATTATAGGGTGGTAGACAACTTATCTTGTCTTGTCAATACTTCTCGCAGAGGAGAACCCTTGCGGCATGCTTGTGGCCCTAACGTCAAGATGAACCAGTGGGTAAGAAGTAGAAACAATATTCACAATAGGTGGCAGCTTGAAGCTGATTCTGGATCGTTGAATGTAATCGACCACGACGTCAAGGGACGTCCGACGCCTGTGCCGAATGCGAATACCAGAACTACGAACAATACGGAAACGAAAGAAAGGAAAATAATGCCACTGGATCATTCCACATTTCCTACCCTTGATCATCGTGTCATGAACTGCCAGACACGTGTCTATGTTCACGGTGTCTGGGATCTCTTTCATTACGGGTGAGAAACTCGTACATCGATCAAGTCTGGTGGATTTACTGATAGCTATAGTCACGTGAAATTTCTCGAGAACGTAAAGCTGGCTATGCCTGGCACGTATCTTATCGTAGGGGTAGTAGGCCAGGAAGGTCTACCTTCCTGCAAGAAATCAGCAGTCATGTCTGGAGCTGAGAGAAGCGAAATGGTACGCGCGTGTAGATATGTCGACGAGGTCATGGATGACTGTCCCTATTTCCTCCCACCTGACTTTGGGTCTCAGTTATACATCGATTACTATGGTTGTAGCGAAACAGCCTTAGCAAAAGCACTCTTCAATCCCTTCAAGTTCTTGGAGGGACGAAGCAAATTTGTGGTAATTCCAAGGACTCCGCACGTCAGTTCGGCAGACATAATCAAGCGGATCATGGGCAAGTGCGACACATATTCTTGAATTACATAACGAGCAACATCACTGGCTGCTAAGTCATAATCGGCCTATCTACCGTGTACACACCTCTATAATCGATGGAAGAATCCCTCCAATTCGCCCAGAAACTCCGAACGCTCTGTCCGAACCATCTGAACAATATCCGCTGATTGACCATTCGTTACTGTACTCAGCTCAGACTCGCCGAGAAGGAGGTATTTTGCAAACCAGGAACGCCCTGAAAAGAACAAGAGAATGCCAGTTCAATCAAATCCAAAATTTCTTCCAGATGTCAAGTTCCTCCTGTGTGCCTTGCCACTATAATTTCATCAGTCTCCTCTCCTCTCCAAACCCTCGAGTCATACCTTGAACTTGACTTCGTGAACGCCTCGAAATCCTTCGCTTGTGCTCGGACTCTGATACCGTTTGACTAGGTCCAAAAACGGCGTTCGAGGATAAACAGGTCGATCTTCCGAGTTGATCTTCGCCAGAGCGTATCAGGCATGCAGGCACAAGAAGAAACTGTGGTCAGATCTTGGACTTACCGGATGTCCCCCGAGCGCTCTGACAGTGTCGTTGTGAAGGCATAAATTAGTCGATGATTCAAGAGCATATGCGTCAGCTTCAACAGCGTATTTCGAAGCTATTGCGACCCAGGGAGCTCGAGATTCGACGTCGATGTTCAGATCATCTGGTTCGGGTGAGTATGCACGCATACATCCATTACGACGACCACTGACCGATCACGACCTGGTACAATGTGAGTATCAACAGAGAGACCTTATCGGTAGAAGTCTTACCAGCGTGCCACGGATCACTGTCTCGTCGACGGCGTAAATGAAGTCTTTCCTTGTAGCGTACGCATGAGCTGATTGCCTCAAATAACCACGAGACTGTAAGAAACGGCGAAAGAAGGTTGTTTTTCCGGCACCAGGCAGTCCCACTAGAATTATCATGGTGGGGAAATGTTGCGGCTCAGTAACGTCTAGGTAAAGTGTTGGCGAAATCTCTCCTCCACGCTTGCTACCATGGCTGTAACATGAGCTCACCTTCGTCTTCACTATCTCGCTGCAGATCCCGTTGAATATACCATTCCGGATGGAATTTGTGGCCCAAAGGTTTCGCAGATTCTCCAAGGAAGAACACTTCAGGGGTATGGAATGGTATCCCCGCATTCAATGCCTAGAGATCAGCAAGAAGACCAGAAGTTTACATTGAATTGAGTACTCGTACCAAGTCGATCGCGACGATCTTGATCTCCCCTCGCACGTTGGAAGAGGTAGGCTTTGCCCCCATCGTTGTGGCCACACAATTGCCCACAAGAAGCGTTCCGCCGGAACGATTAAATCTCCATGTCACTGGTGGTTTCGTTTCCATGGTTGATGAGTACAGCTTGCATATATGATGTTATTCCATGTAATACGCCGCGCGATGAATTGAAATTTACGTCTTGCCTGCACGCAGCCCTCGTGTCAAGAAACTTATCTAGCAAGAATGTGCTTACGATAATGGGTCAGCTGCTGAGAACGAAGAAGTAGTGGTATTGCAAAGTCAACGAGGCACAGCGACCTCAAAATACAGTTTCCGTTGTCGTCGAATCACAATGAAATGATTCAAGATAACTATTGAAATTTAAAAGTCCCATCCAATCCGTACCACTTGTTGAGTTCAATCTGTAGCCGCCAACATTGCAGATGTGACAAATACAGGGCTCTTGTAGTAAGCCGTAAGCCGTATTGGGTGAGTCTAGAAGCAGGCTGTTATGTGCGTCACTGTAGTCGGGAGACAAAAGGTCGGGTGACAAAAGGTTCTTTCATTCGTCCACTGTGCGGCGGTTCGCCCAGATCTGAACAGGCAACCTTTAGCGACCACTGGCTGTCTCTGGCTTCCATTGTCATCCGTAACTCCTGTTGCGAAGATAGTGATGGACGGTGTGTAGAATGCGTGGGACAAGGCGGGCCAATTGATGGGGCCAGATTCAAGGGACATATTTGAAAGGGCACCTGCGAATTTGAGCTTGGCAAAATGCAGAGCAACGATGCCAAGTGTGAGCGGGCTGACTCTGCTCCAATAGCCTCGAGCCCATAAGCGCTGTACTAATTTAGCAGCAAGCCTAGACAAGGCCGCGATACCAACCAATCTACCCGCTAAGAAAGAGGTGTTGCTGATCTTCGCGTTAATTAGGGGTATTTACTTGTCTAAGAAACCAGTTTACGTCTTCCGCGATACCGTAAACAGACGAATTAGCAGTTCATGTGGTGGCAGGGCAAGTGACAACAAGGCTTCCCGTTCGCTCAGCCCTATTTAAGCAATGTACCGGCGGATTAGTAGTTAGGTGGGTGACCACTAGCGAATACCCGCTGTTGTATGTTTTACTTTTTGCCCTCCACGCATCCAGATAGTCACACCTCTCTTTTAGTTGTGTTCGCACGATGGTGTTCGTTGCTGCAAGTTCGCAGCACAGTAACATTTATAATCACAATTAATCACCGCCATAATCTACTATAAGTTTAATCTACACTTGGCAATCCCAGCAAGAGTATCCCAAACGCCCGCCTAGGCAGATTTAATATCACTGCTACAACAGCGGCGAACTCGAGCACGCGAGCTTCCTGTGGTTGTAGATTGTCAATGTTACTGCTGGTATATACCAGCGGACTGACCCATGAGTGATCTACCTGTTCACACTCTAACTAACTGATGTTGTTGTAGCATGATGTAAAGCGAATCGCGAGCATTGCGGATTATATATTGTTCTGGCGGTATTCGGAGGTTGTGGACAACTCGCTGAGGATGAGGCTGTAGACTTGGTACATCAGGATCAGTACAGTGTGGAACTGTAAGATATGGTCGAGGTACCGAATTATATGGAGCCTATAAAGGAAGATCGAGCATGTGAAAACAATTCCAGTCGTAGTGAGGGCGACCCAGAAGACCACTAGGCAGAATTCATCCCAAGATTTATTCGGATGCTGTCTTGTTGTGATCAAATTTCGAGCAGTATATTTCATGCTTTGATGGTCATCTATTCTCGTTTTACTGTTCGCCATAGCCATTGAGTGTAAACGGTCCAAATACTGGCGCCCGAGCAGATCTAGGCGAGAAAGCCGAACGCAGTGCCGAACCTAACGGAGTCAGACGTTGGCCTGCGAAGTTATGCCCATATCTGAGCTGAATTTCTTGTTGATTAGATTCTCCAACTACCCTGCAGTTAGTAGAACACATAATGTGCAATGCTCACAATTGCACCGAGCCCGAAGAAAGCGCAATTAGAATGGGTAATTTCCATTTGTGAATATAGCATTTGGTCCATCTTGGCGTGATCCGTGTGTGTTTACTAATGGTACAATAGTCGGAGATCAGGCAGAAGAATCCATGTGGCGAGACGGCAGCAGCGAGCTCTGGCTTACATCTTGCGTGTTTGTTCCCTCCAAGTCTAGTCGCTTCTCTGCAGGACAGACTGGATACTCGATGTTCCGGTTGCAACACTGGCGGTGAAAGTAGAAGTTGGTAGCACAATCGTCTTGAACCGCCGGATTTCTTCAATAAATTAGCATCTTTGACCCCATTTGAATCCAGATTAGCCGTGCTCGGGCTATAAAGGCGACACACAAGGCTGACTCGAAGGCTGTTGCAATTTGGGTCAGGAACGATGACGGTTTGCCCAGGAACATGGCGCACATGGCTATCCTACACTGGGGATGCAGAAATATCCCGGTTCACTCTTTCTTGATATGGTAATACATCAAGAGACGAGGAGCCACCCTTCTGAATGGCGAAGAAGCAGGTTGCCCTGTGCAATGCTTATAGCAAGGATATCTTGATAAGAGTATGTTGATGCACGAGCATTCAACAACTATAACTTATTGAGTATCAAGTTATCACAGTGCAGGTACCTGCCAGTAGGTCCTCGTAGGCGTACTGAGTGTTCGGATTGGTGTTCGCACGCTTCCCCAGGCTGACGATTAGCAGGAGTGCATGAGCTCATGCACAGAGTCACCGCCACGAACGAAGGGCGGGCATTCCTGTCACACATGCCGATTGCTGACAAGTGTTATGATTCGCGCATCGCAGACAATAGTATTGGTGTACGCGACGCTCGCAACCAATCCGATCAATCAGTACAGCAACGTGACATGCAATCGACTCATGGTTGCACCTCCTTGTTCGCTCTCGATTCAGGCAAGGCGCATCCGGGGAGATGAGCTCGTTCGCAAGAGACAGAAGGACACTCGCGGTACCTGTAAGGGTTCATGAATTAATAACATGGAGCAAGAGCTACGACCGTCATTGCGATCCCTCAAAGCTCCGGCCAAGATCGTACGTTGCAGTTCTGTCGCTGAATGATAGTCGCTCGGACAATTGACAGGGGCTGATGAAGCAACCTCAGTCACCAGGCGTTTTCTTGAAACAGCTCAGAAGGACTTTGATGAGGAGCTTCCTGTCCACAGGCTTTGCAATGTATCCAGTCATTCCCTTGGCGATATAGGCTTCAGCGTGGCCCTTGAGCGCGTTTGCAGTCATTGCGATGATAGGCATGTGATAGCCTTTATCCCTGAGCTCTTGTGTGGCGGAGACGCCATCCTGTACTGGCATGTTGATATCCATCAAGATGAGGTCATAAGGCACAGGCGCATGTTGATGGATGGCTGTTTGTATCGTCTTCGCAACAGCTTCTTTGCCATCAACGGCAACATCAATGTCGGGGAACCCAAGACCAGTCAACATACGCAACATAACCTTTCGGTTGATAAAGTTATCTTCCGCCAACAGCAAGCGCTTGGTGACAGCAACGTTCTTCATCTCCTCCAGATGGTCCCCAATTGCTGGTGTTGGAACTCGAAGTCCGTTCAACTCGATGTGGGGAGTTTTGACGGTCTGGAATTGTTTGCACTTCTTGAGCTTGATGGTGAACCAGAACACACTGCCGTGGCCTCCAGGATTTGAGTGGAATCCAATCTCACCACCCATGAGCTCAGAGAGGCTTTTGCAGATGCTTAGGCCAAGTCCAGTTCCCTTGTATCGCTTGGTTGCAGAATTGTCGAATTGGGTGAACGGAGTAAAGAGCGCATTTGCAGATGCTACAGGCACACCGATGCCGGTATCCACGACCTCGGTCCAAATTACGGAATTCTCTTCGTCCTCGCCTTCGAGCCTAGTATTCACATGTACAGATCCCTTTTCGGTGAATTTAGCAGCATTTGAAACTAGGTTCTGAACGATCTGGCGATACCGCAGACTGTCGCCTTCCCCGGCCTGTGGTATCCGAGGATCTAGGTGGATCTCGAATTTGACTTGAGCACCGAACAGCTTTTGTTGCGCTCGGTGAACCGAATGTACGATGTCTGCGATGTTGATGATGTCGTGGCTTATCGAGAAGCTGCCATTGGCCAACTTGCTGTAGTCGAGGATGTCGTTAATCACCTGGAGGAGGACCTCGCCGGATTCTTGGATGATGCGAGCCAGGTCCAACTGATCAAAGTCAAGCTTTGTATCCAGTAGCAAGGTCAGTGCTGAGAGCAAGCCGTGCATGGGAGTTCTGATTTCATGGGACATGTTCGCCAGGAACTCTGACTTCAACTTCGATGCCTCCTCGTATGCACCGATAAGTTGCTGCTCGGCCTTGCGTCGATCCGTCAAGTCGCGAGTGACCTTCGAGAATCCGATAAGGACGCCCTCTCTGAAGACAGGGGTGATAACGACGTTAGCCCAGAACCGGGAGCCATCCTTCCTGTACCGCCAGCCCTCATCTTCGCAACGACCATCACGAAGAGCATCGCGAAGCTCGCATCCTGGCTTATCCGAAGCAAGGTCTTTTTCACCATAGAACATAGAAAAGTGCTGCCCAACGATCTCTGATTTCGTATAGCCCTTGAAAGCCTGAGCACCAGCATTCCAAGTGGCAATGTTTCCATTTGGGTCAAGCATGAAGATTGCGTAATCTTTGACCGTTTCGACTAGAATCCGGAAGGTCTCGTTCGTGTACAAGCGTTCCTCCAGCTCCAGCCTCTTTCTATGCTCCTCGGTGACATCGTGGAACTCCAGCTGTGTGCAGTGAAGGCTGTCATTGCGGTAGATGGGAACTGCGCGGGTTCTCCAGACTTGCTGCGAATCAGTTAGGTGGTCAACCTGAGTCCATGACCCAGTTTCCTCTGCGGCCCGGAGCGATTCGCGGGCCGAGGCAAGCACTGGCAAATCTGGTCGGTCAAGAACGTGCCGCCCCATGAGATCCTCGCGTCTACCTCCTGGCAAGGTCATAACAAGGCTGTCTGATACCTGAACGATTTTGCGCGATGCATCAACGATGAGTGTAGGAACAGGCGTAAAGCGGAAGATGTCGAAGCAGGCGCTACTGACATCCTCCACACTGTCGGGACGTTTTGGCTGTGTCGGGAGATCGACAAGTGCAGAAGCCGGTGAATTTGGCAGAATTGCATCCAGGGATGCGGCGACAACGCCTGTCATACTGTCACATTCAAGAGCAGCCGGGCTATGCTGTTTGCGACGCTATGGTAAGGTGCAGCTTCGAAGAGGGTACGTATCCAGGGAAAATCGTACGAGGATTGCATGAAAAACTTGCAGAGACAGGGCCTGACCACCTTTTGAGGGGCATTGCTCCCCGGAGACGCAGTTTAGACGCACCCTTCACTCGCAACAGGGAGTTTGTGTCGCCCGCAGTGCCACTTAAGAAGTCATAAAGGGCCTGTGCGTTCGTGGCCACTACTGGCGATCAACGCCGTCGAACGCTGTCACTCCGTTCCGTCTTCATGTGCATCAGACAGAGCGTACCTTGCGCCTGATGTGTCTGCAATAAACAGCCTCTTTGCACATCACAGCCCTGATCTTTACGTGTCTCACGCTGTTTCATGTTCCTCGCTCGCGAAGCGAAAAGCCTCTGACGCAACAATGACATGATTTTATTTCTAGCCTTTCCTCCTCGGCTGGAAAATGCCAACAGCCGCAAGCTATTATGGAGACCGTTACGAGGATTCTCGCCTCGCATACCTGCCTTACACTACGGTGGATGTCTAGAACATCAAAGAGAGCGCCGGTTGTTGTCCAGAACACGTGTTTCACACGCTAGCACCGACCTCGAGAGATGAACAAAGTCGACGTGCCGGGCGGCGCGGGTCGCAATGCGCACGATTGTGACCTCGAACATCATCGTTGATTCCATGAGCCTTGACATCAAATCAGCCTCCTACCGGTTTTCTATAAGCGAGCATTGAGGGCTTGCAGGGCGGTTCTCCATCCGGGTTGTATACCGGGAAAGGGGTGTTTTAGCCAAAAATCAATTTCTTTGCCTTATTTGCCCTGTTTTTAGGGCAAGATACTCTGTTTTATACTGATGTCTCCGTCTTTTTCTGAGTCTTGAAATAGACCTCTCCCTATTAGTAATGTTTATATTCCTTGCTAAGCCTTTTCTTTGCTACCTCTCTTCCTCTGCTAAACCTTGACAATTCTTAAGGGAGAGGCTAAAATACTTGCCAAATTTCACATTTCTACCCCAGGCCCGCCTCATTAAGTAGAGGTCCAGG